>NC_057825.1:43128536-43428536 GCF_910594005.1 Cervus elaphus | reverse complement strand
CTTTGCCAACAAAGGTCCATCTAGTCAAAGCTTTGGTTTTTCCAGTAGTCATGTATGGATGTGAGAGCTGGACTATAAAGAAAGCTGAGCACCGAAGAATTGATGCTTTTGAACTGTGGTGTTGGAGAAGACTCTTGAGAGTCCCTTGGACTGCAAGGAGATCCAACCAGTCCATCCTAAAGGAAATTAGTCCTGAATATTCATTGGAAAGACTGATGCTGAAGCTGAAACTCCAGTACTTTTGCCACCTGATGTGAAAAACTGACTCATTGGAAAAGACCCTGATGCTGGGAAAGATTGAAGGCAGGAGGAGAAGGGGACGACAGAGGAGATTGTTAGATGACATCATCAACTCAATGGACAGGAGTTTGAGTAAGCTCTGGGAGTTGGTGATGGACGGGGAAGCCTGGCGTGCTGCAGTCCATGGGGCCACAAAGAGTCGGACATGACTGAGCGACTGAACTGAACTGAATGAGGCAGTGACCAGATATCTCAGACAAAAGCAACATATGGGGTGTTGGAGAAAGAGGGAGAATTCAAAATCCTTCACCTAACATTTTGATTTCTAACAATGATGATTTTTTAGGCCCAGCTAATTTGCAGTGGGTTAAATTGTAGCCGCCCCCCACCCCCCAAAAAAATCTGCTCATGTAATAACCCCTGGAATGGTGAATGGGACCTTATTTGGAAAAAAGGGTCTTTGTAGATATAATTAAGATAGAGACAGGATCACCCTGTGTTATCTGGGTGATAAATTCAATGACAATTGCCTTTAGAAGAGATGGCAGAGGAGAAGACACAGACAGAAAGGAGGAGAGGCCGTGTGAAGACAGAGGCAGAGACAGGAGTTATGGAGCCATGAGTCACTGAATGCGTGGAGCCCCCAGAAACTGGGAGAGGGTGGGGAATTCTCCCCTAGAGCCATTAGAGGGAGCACAATCCTGCCTATACCTTGATGTCAGACTTCCAACCTCTACAACTGTGAAAGAATAAATTTTTGTTGTTTTAAGCAATTAAGTTTGTGGTCATTTATTACAACAGCCCTAAGAAACTAATATACCAATTATACTGTGCTTCTCATGAAGGGGTGTCTTAAAAGCCCATATGACTTCTAATACCACCATCTACCTCTGCACAACGCACACACAGTCAGCAGCCTAAAACAAGGGCTCCTGGGGTGGCAAATAACTATCTGAAGACTGAGTATGAATATGCCGGAGCTCAATCTGTTTCTGGGTTTTTCTGGTACCTACCGAACTAGCAGAAACGGTATATAGAGGGGGAAATAAATCTATTATTACTTAATAAATGGGATTTGTTTAAAGCATTGAATTTTTCAAAACATGGGGTACAAAAGTAAAAAATTTTTAAGAATTTGGTTGATTAAAAAGTAATTGCTGTTTTGGACCATGAATTTTAAATCATTATAGCTAGGCTCAAACATTTTTATTAATCAAAAAATGAGCCAAACAATCAACACATTTTTGCCAAAGAGAAATAAGTTTGTTTATCCCTCAGCATAAAAATTCATGCTTTGGAATTCGACAAACTCTTAGCATTTTCTCCCTCCTACTGGTTGTGGAAGAGTTTTCCCTGCAAGATGCTTGAAGAACTGGTAGTTAGTTGGTGAGAGGTCAGGTAGAATATGGTGGATGAGGTGAAACTTTGTAGCCCAATTCATTCAACTTTTTAAAAAAGTATTTATTTACTTATTTGGCTGTGTGGGGTCTTAGTTGCAGCATGTGGATTTAGTTGCCCCACAACATTTGGGATCTTAGTTCCCTGACCAGGGATTGAACCTGCATCCTTTGCATTGCAAGATAGATTCTT
The DNA here is from genome assembly GCF_910594005.1 of Cervus elaphus. Taxonomy (NCBI): domain Eukaryota; kingdom Metazoa; phylum Chordata; class Mammalia; order Artiodactyla; family Cervidae; genus Cervus; species Cervus elaphus. The sequence continues at coordinate 43,426,706 of NC_057825.1, read as the reverse complement.
AACCACTGGACCACTGGAGAAGGTCCTCCTTCAACTTTTGAAGCATTGGTTGTGTGACCTGTAGTAGGGCATTTGTCATGGAGAAGAACTGGGCCCTTTCTGTTGACCAATACTGGCTGCAGGTGTTGCAGTTTTCAATGCATCTCATCAGTTTGCTGAGCATACGTCTCAGATGTAATGATTTCGCCAGGATTTAGAAAGTTGCAGTGGCTCATACAGGCAGCAAACCACCAGACTGTGACCATGATCTTTTTTGGTGCAAGTTTGGCTTCGGTAAGTGCTTTGAAGCTTCATCTTGGTCCAACCACTGAGCAGGTCATCGCTGGTTGTTGTATACAGTCCACTTTTTGTCACACATCACAACCAATTGCAAAATGGGTTGTTGTTGTTGCATAGAATAAGAGAAGACAACACTTCAAAACAACAATGTTTTAAATTTGTGGTTAGCTCATGAGGCACCCACTTTTTCAGTTCGCTTCAAATGCCAAACAACTGTAGAATGTCAACATTGGTCAACATTGAGTTCTTCGGCAACTTCTCGTGTAGTTTTAGGAGGATCAGCTTTGATGATTGCTCTCAATTGGTCATCGTCAGCTTTCAATGGCTGGGCACTATGCTCCTTACCTTCAAGGCTCTCGTCTCCTTTGCAGCAATTCTTGAACCACCACTGCACTGTATGCTTGTTAGCAGTTCTTGGACCAAATGCACTGTTGATGTTGCAAGTTGTCTCTGCTGCTTTGTGACCCATATTGAACTTGAATTTAAAAAAATCACTCAAATTTTCTTTTTGTCTAACATATTCTTTATAGTCTAAAATAAATATAAACGGTGAGTGGTAAGTCATTAGCAAAAAAATAAAGCAAGAAATATGCATTAAAATGATGTATAAGATAACCACATTAATTTAAGAATGTATTCCAATATCAAATTGCAAAGTTCAACAATGCAAAATCACAATTACTTTTGCACCAACCTAACAGTAAAAAAATTTACAGCCATGGTTCTAACTTGTTTACCTTTGTCTTTCTTACTGTCTCTGGGGTGGTGACAGGATCTCCTAAGACTGGGCTTAAATTGTCCCAAGACAGGGTCACTCCATACTATCATTTTCTGTACTATTCTGTTTCTTCATTGTTGCATATATTATTTAAGTGAACTCAAGAGAACAAATTCTGAAAGAGACAGGAATACCAGACCACCTGACCTGCCTCTTGAGAAATCAGTATGCAGGTCAGGAAGCAACAGTTAGAACTGGACATGGAACAACAGACTGGTTCCAAATAGGAAAAGGAGTACATCAAGGCTGTATATTGTCACCCTGCTTATTTAACTTATATGCAGAGGACATCATGAGAAACGCTGGGCTGGAAGAAGCACAAGCTGGAATCAAGATTGCCGGGAGAAATATCAATAACCTCAGATATGCAGATGACACCAACCTTATGGCAGAAAGTGAAGAGGAACTAAAGAACCTCCTGATGAAAGTGAAAGAGGAGAGTGAAAAAGTTGGCTTAAAGCTCAACATTCAGAAAGCTAAGATCATGACATCTTGTCTCATCACTTCATGGCAAATAGATGAGGAAACAGCAGAAACAGTGGCCAACTTTATTTTTTGGGGCTCCAATATCACTGCAGATGGTGACTGCAGCATGAAATTAAGATGCTGCTCCTTGGAAGAAAAGTTATGACCAACCTAGATAGCATATTAAAAAGCAGAGACATTACTTTGCCAACAAAGGTCTGTCTGGTCAAGGCTATGGATTTTCCAGTGGTCATGTATGGATGTGAGAGTTGGACTATAAAGAAAGCTGAGCGCTGAAAAATTGATGCTTTTGAACTATGGTGTTGGAGAAGACTCTTGAGAGTCCGTTGGACTGCAAGGAGATCCAACCAGTCCATCCTAAAGGAGATCAGTCCTGGGTGTTCATTGGAAGGACTGATGTTGAAGCTGAAACTCCAATACTTTGGCCACCTCGTGCGACGAGTTGACTCACTGAAAAAGACCCTGATGCTGGGAGGGATTGAGGGTAGGAGGAGAAGGGGATGACAGAAGATGAGATGGCTGGATGGCATCACCGACTCGATGGACATGAGTTTGAGTAAACTCCAGGTGTTGGTGATGGACAGGGAGGCCTGGTGTGCTGCAGTTCATGGTGTTGCAGTGTCAGACACGACTGAGAGACTGAACTGAACTGACTGAAGAGAACAAAAAATGCTTAGTAATTTGGAACTGTACTAAAAATTTATGCCTTTCTCTTGTGTATCAAATACACAGTCTTCAACTGATAAATATAGAATGTGAACTCCAATTTTTTTTTTTAAAAAATCACTGCTTAATTACTCAAAAGCTAGATATAAAGTCCCTGCAGGGTGGGAACTTTGCTTTGTCCTTTTGCTTTGCTTCACTTCAGATCTTAAGAACCAAGAACAGTGTCTGGCACATAGGAGGCACTCAAGCTTAAAGCCCCATTTGAAGAAAGTAAAAATGTCTAAGTGAAAGTTTTAGTTGTTCAATTGTGTCTGATTCTTTGTAACTCCACAGACTATAGCCCACCAGGCTCCCCTGTCCATGGAATTCTCCAGGAAAGAATACTGGAGTGGGTTGTCATTTCCTTCTCCAGGGGATCTTCGTGACCCAAGGATCAAACCCGCATCTCCTGCATTGCAAGTGGGTTCTTTACCATCTAAGCCACCAGGAAAGCCCCAAAATGTTTAGTGTATACCCAAACATACTTTATGTAAGAATCATAAATTCAAAGTATTAGTGTTATTAGAATGAAGTATATATGTTTCAATAATAGAAATAAAATTGCAATTCTCAGTTTTCAAGTGATTCTCTTCTGGCCTGTTCCATTCTGCTACTCAATAAAGCCAGAAACTCTCATCAGTCAGGCTGAAACTGTTGGTAACAAGTGCATGGAGTCTCGGATTGCATTCAAAAGTGAAAAAAAAAAAGTTATCTGGGTCATTTGTCATTTTAGATTATTGCCACTTCTTCTTTGTGTTAACACTGACAGCTCTCTCTGCTGAAAGTATTTGGGTTAGAGATGAAGTTAGGAACATGGTCTTGTATTTTCATAAGATTAAAAAAATATATATGTGTATATATATATATTTTGTGTGTGTATATATATATTTTTAGATATATCCACATAAAGCCTTACCCAGGAAAATAACAAGTCACTTCTTCTTTTTTTCTCAAAAGCAACTGACAGTAATAGAAATAAAACAATTGTTCTTCACACTTTCTGATGGGGATTCCTTTAGATGCTCAATTCCTGTTTTAGCTAAATGGTTTTGTGACTGCACCTATGACTACTTCTCCATCATGGTGATGGGGCATGCCCACACTCTCTAAAAAATGCTGGTTTGACCACCAGAAAGCAGAGTAGGAACAAACCTTGTTCTAGAGTAATTTAGCAATAGACCTGCTGTTGGAGTTCCTCTCACAAAAGGATGGGGGGCTGAAGACTAACAGCAAGAAGAGAGGTGTTTACTGAATTCTGCTTGTGTCTGATATTGTACCAAAAGTGATATGGTCATTAAGAGCATGAAATCTAGGGTCAAACTGCTTAGGTTTAAATCCTGGTTCCATGTCTTAGTAGCTGTGCATTCTCAGGTGAGTTAGTTAACCTCTCTGTGCCCCTTATAACGGAGAAGGAAATGGCAACCCATCCAGTATTCTTGCCTGGAGAATCCCAGGGACAGAGGAGCCTGGTGGGCTGCCTATGGGGTTGCTCAGAGTTAGATACAACTGAAGCAACTTAGCAGCAGCAGTGCCACTTATAAAAATACTGTTATTATTAAAAAGGAAACACAAGTCTTAAATGATACATTAGATGAAATGGATCTCTTTGATATCTTCAGGACATTCCATCCAAATGAAGATGGAATTCTTCAAGATGGCATTCTTCTCAAGTGCACATGTAACATTCTCCAGGATAGACCACACCTTGGGTCACAAATAAAACCTCGGTAAATTTAAGAAAATTGAAATTGTATCAAGCATCTTCTCTGACCACAATGCTATGAGCCTAGATATCAATTACAAGAAAAAAACTGTAAGAAACACAAACACATGGAGATCAAACAACAGGTTTCTAAATAACCAACAGGTTACTGAAGAAATCAAAAGGGAAATCAAAAAATTTCTAGAAACAAATGGCAATGAAAACATGACAACTCAAAGCCTAAGGGAGGCAGCAAAAGCAGTTCTAAGAGGGAAGATTATAGCAATACAATCCTACCTCAAGAAAAAAGAAAAACATTGAATAGACAACCTAACTTTATGCCTAAAGCGAGTGGAAAAAGAAAAATAAAAAACCCCAAAATTAGTAGAAGGAAAGAAATCATAAAGATCTGAGCAGAAATAAATGAAAAAGAAATGAAAGAAACAATAGTAAAGAGTAATAAAACTAAAAGCTGGTCCTTTGAGAAGACAGACAAAATTGACAAACCCTTAGCCAGACTCAAGAAAAACAGAGAGAAGAATCAAATCAACAAAACTAGAAATGAAAAAGGAGAGATTATGACAGACAATGCAGAAATACAAAGAATTATAAGAGACTACTATGAACAACTATATGGCAATAAAATAGATAGCCTGGAAGAAATGGACAGATTTATAGAAAAGTTCAATCTTCCAAGACAGAACCAGGAAGAAACAGAAATTATGAACAACCCAATTACAAGCACTGAAATTGAAGCTGTGATCAAAAATCTGCCAAAAAACAAAAGCCCAGGACCAGATGGCTTCACAGGAGAATTCAATAAGATGAAGGAACACTTCCAAACTTATTCTACGAGGCCACCATCACCCTGATACCAAAACCAGACAAAGACAACACAAAAAAAGAAAACTACAGGCCAATATCACTGATGAACATAGATGCAAAAATCCTCAACAAAATTTTAGCAAACAGAATTCAGCAACACATCAAAAAACTCATACACCATGATGAAGTTGGGTTTACTCCAGGGATGCAAGGATTCTTCAATATATGGAAATCAATCAATGTCATACACCATATTAACAAATTGAGAGACAAAAACCATATGATCCTCTCAATAGATGCAGAAAAAGCCTTTGACAAAATTCAGCACCTATTTATGATTAAAACTCTTCAAAATATGGGCATAGAAGGAACCTACCTCAACATAGTAAAGGCCATATATGATAAACCTACAGCAAACATTATTTTCAATGGTGAAAAACTGAAAGCATTCCCCCTAAGATCAGAACAAGACAAGGGTGCCCACTTTTACCACTATTATTCAACATAGTTCTGGAAGTCCTAGCTATAGCAATCAGAGAAGAAAAAGAAATAAAAGGAATCCAGATTGGAAAAGAAAAGTAAAACTCTCACTGTTTGCAGATGCCATGATACTGTACATAGAAAACCCTAAAGATAGTATCAGAAAATTACTAGAGCTAATCAGTGAATTTAGCAAAATTTCAGGATACAAAATCAATACACAGAAATTACTTGCATTTCTATAAACTAACAATAAAAATCAGATAGAGAAGTTAAGGAATCAATCCCATTCACCACTGCAACAAGAAGAATTAAATATCAAGAAATAAACTTACCTAAGGAGAGAAAAGAACTGTACACAGAAAATTAAAAGACACTTATGAAAGAAATCAAAGATGAAATAAACAGATGGAGAGATATTCCATGTTCCTGGGTATCAATACTGTGAAAATGACTATACTACCAAATGCAATCTACAGATTTAATGCAATCCCTATCAAATTACCAACCGCATTTTTCACAGAACTAAAACAAAAAATTTCACAATTTATATAGAAACACAAAAGACCCCAAATATCCAAAGCAGTCTTGAGAAAGAAGAATGGAGCTGGAGGAATCAACCCTCCTGACTTCAGGTTATAGTACAAAGCCACACTCATCAAGGCAGTATGGTACTAGCACAAAAACAGAAACATAGACCAATGGAACAAGACAGAAAGCCCAGAAATAAACCCATGCACCTATGGGTCCCTTAATTCTGACAAAGAAGGCAAGGATATACAATGGGGCAAAGACAGCCTCTTCAATAAATGGTGCTGTGTAAACTGGACAGCTATGTGTAAAAGGATGAAATTAGAACACTTCCTAACACCATACACAAAGATAAACTCAAAATGGATTAAGGACCTAAATGTAAGACCAGAAACTATAAAACTCTTAGAGGAAAACATAGGCAGAACACTCGACATAAATCAAAGCAAGATCCTCTATGACCCACCTCCTAGAATAATGGAAATAAAAACAAAAGTAAACAAGTGGGACCTAATTAAACTTAAAAGCTTTTGCACAGCAAAGGAAACTATAAGCAAGGTGAAAAGACAACTCTCAGAATGGGAGAAAATAATAGCAGATGAAACAACTGACAAAGGATTAATTTCCAAAATATACAACCAGCTCATACAACTCAATGCCAGGAAAACACATAACCCAATCAAAAAGTGGGAAAAAGACCTAAACAGACATTTCTCCAAAGACAACATGCAGATGGTTAACAAATACATGAAAAGATGCTCAGCATCTCTCATTATTAGAGAAATGCAAATCGAAACCACAATGAGATACCTCACGCCAGTCAGAATGGCCCTCATCAAAAAGTCTACAAATAATAAATGCTGGAGAAGGTGTGGAGAAAAGGGAATACTCTTGCACTGTGGCTAGGAATACATATTGATACAGCTACTATGGGAAATGGTATGGAGGTTCCTTAAAAAACTAGGAATAAAACCACCATATGACCCAGCAATCCCACTCGTAGGCATATACCCTGAGGAAACCAAAATTGAAAGAGACACATGTATCCCATTATTTATTGCAGCACTATTTACAATAGCTAGAACATGGAAGCAACCTAGATGTCCATTGACAGATGAATGGATAAAGAAGTTGTGATATATACACACAGTGGAATATTACTCAGCCATACAAAGGAACGCATTTGAGTCAGTTCTAATAAGATGGATGAACCTCGAACCTATTACACACAGTGAAGTGAGACAGAAAGATAAATACTGTATTGTAACACATATATATGGCATCTAGAAAAATGGTACTGAAGAATTTGCTTGCAGGGCAACAATGGAGAAACAGACATAGAGAATAGACTTAATGGACATGGGGAGAGGGGAGGAGAGGGTTAGATGCATGGAAAGAGTAACATAAAAACTTACATTACCATATGTAAAATAGAGAGCCAACCGGAATTTACTCTATGGCTCAGGAAACTCAAACAGGGGCTCTGTATCAACCTAGAGGGGTGGGATGGGAGGGAGATGGGAGGGAGGTTCAAAAGGGAGGGGATATATGTATACCTATGGCTTATTCACGTTGAGGTTTGATAGAAAACAGCAAAATTCCGTAAACCAATTATCCTTCAATTAAAAGATACTTTAAAAAAAGAAGAAAGCAATGCTTACATTGACAGAACTAGCATAAAAAATACTGTTATTATTAGAATGAGAAGCAGAAAAGAAATATATGACATGAATAGAAAGAGACTAGGCTGAAGAGGAAGGCATAGCATTGTAAAGGTCTGACAGGGTTTCTTCATTGATAGTTTTTAAAGTCATTTTAGTGCATTTTCCCTGTGCACAAGATGAATCACTGACGGATTGAAGGATAAAGTTTTCTTTATACATTGCAGTTAAAAGTAATGCAAACATCACATGACATTTTCAGTGAAAGTTACATTTCCGATTTCAAATGAAAATACATATTAGGATTTCTTTATGAGAGAAGCTGAGAAAGAAGTCTCAGGTAAAAAACCACTTACCTGGCATTACTATACTGAGTCTTCAGGCTGCACTAAGATCATTTACAGTCAAGTTGCAAATGTTGACACAGTGTTACACGGGTAAGTTTTCTGTAGAATTAAATGTATACTTACAGATACCAGGATAAGCATTTCTACTATATTTTAGTAGAAATTGTGACAATTAGTAGAAAAAGTCAACAATTGAGTGACTAACACTTTCACTTTCCTAGTTCATTTACATTATTGTGATAGTTTCAGGCGTACAGCAAAGTGATTGAGTTTTATGTAACATATACATATTTTTTCAGATTATTTCAATTATCGATGATTATAAGATAGTATAATTCCCTGACAGCTCAGTTGGTAAAGAATCCACCTGCAATGCAGGAGACCCCAGTTTGATTCCTGGATGGGGCAGATCCCCTGGAGAAGGGATAGGCTACCCACTCCAGTATTCTTATGGCTTCCCATGTGGCTCAGCTGGTAAAGAATCCACCTGCAATGCGGGAGGCCTGGGTTTGATCCCTGGGTTGGGAAGATCCCCTGGAGAGGGGAAATGCTACCCACTCCAGTATTCTGGCCTGGAGAATTCCACAGACTGTATAGTTCATGGGGTCACAAAGAGTCAGACATGACTGAGTGGCTTTCACTTTCACTATATTTTAACTGAAATTGCCTAGTCAACATTTTCACTGAGAAGTTTATCACAGATGCTATTCAGTTCAGTTCAGTCGCTCAGTCGTGTTCAACTCTTCGCGACCCCATGGACCACAGCACGCCAGGCCTCCCTCTCCATCACCAACTCCTGGAGTTTACTCAAACTCATCTCCATTGAGTTGGTGATGTCATCCAGCCATCTCATCCTTTGTTGTCCCCTCTCCTCCTGTCTTAATCCCTCCCAGCATCCGGGTCTTATCCAGTGAGTCAGCTCTTCACATCAGGTGGCCAAAGTATTGGAGCTTCAGCTTCAGCATCAGTCCTTCCAATGAACACCCAGGACTGATCTCCCTTAGGATGGACTGGTTGGATCTCCTTGCAGTCCAAAGGACTCTCAAGAGTCTTCTCCAACACCACAGTTCAAAAGCATCAATTCTTCTGCTCTCAGCTTTCTTTATAGTCCAACTCTCACATCCATACATGACTACTGGAAAAACCATAGCCTTGACTAGACGACCTATGTTGACAAAGTAATGTCTCTGCTTTTTAATATGCTATCTAGGTTGGTCATAACTTTCCTTCCAAGGAGTAAGCATATTTTAATTTCATGGCTGCAATCACCATCTGCAGTGATTTGGGAGCCCCAAAAACATAAAGTCAGCCACTGTTTCCACTGTTTCCCCATCTATTTGTCATGAAGCGATGGGACCAGACGCCATGATCTTACTTTTCTGAATGTTGAGCTTTAGTCAATTTATTCACTCTCCTCTTTCACTTTCATCAAGAGGCTTTTTAGTTCCTCTTCACTTTCTGGCATAAGGGTGGTATCATCTGCATATCTGAGGTTATTGATATTTCTCCCGGCAATCTTGATTCCAGCTTGTGCTTCTTCCAGACCAGTGTTTCTCATGATGTCCTCTGCATATAAGTTAAATAAGCAGGGTGACAATATACAGCCTTGACATACTTCTTTTCCTATTTGGAACCAGTCTGTTGTTCCATGTCCAGTTCTCACTGTGGCTTCCTGACCTGCATATAGGTTTCTCAAGAGGCAGGTCAGGTGGTCTGGTATTCCCATCTCTTTCAGAATTTTCCACAGTTTATTGTGATCCACACAGTCGAAGGCTTTGGCATAGTCAATCAAGTAGAAATAGATGTTTTTCTGGAACTCTCTTGCTTTTTCGATGATCCATCAGATGTTGGCAATTCGATCTCTGGTTCCTCTGCCTTTTCTAAAACCAGCTTGAACATCTGGAAGTTCATGGTTCATGTATTGCTGAAGCCTGGCTTAGAGAATTTTGAGCATTACTTTACTAGCGTGTAAGATGAGTATAATTGTGGCGTAGTTTGAGCATTCTTTGGCATTGCCTTTCTTTGGGATTGGAATGAAAAGTGACTTTTCCAGTCCTGTGGTCATTGTTGAGTTTTCCAAATGTGCTGACATATTGAGTGCAGCACTTTCATAGCATCATCTTTTAGGATTTGAAATAGCTCAACTGGAATTCCATCACCTCCACTAGCTATGTTCATAGTGATGCTTTCTAAGGCCCACTTGACTTCACATTCCAGGATGTCTGTAAGACTACAAAATTGTAAGATATATCAAACTCTAGAAAGATACTTAATTACCTGGCCTTCACACAGTTACATGGATTCATTAAATGATCTCACTATACAATTTTAATATTCCATTAAAGTATTTTAGGGATTCAAAAATGAATCAGGCATGGCTTCTTCTCTTGAGGAATTTACATGCTAGATGGGGCAAGAGTTAAAGTTCAGAGTATTATTCACCTTAAGAAAATGCCACCAGATGGAAATATAAATTGGTGTAGCCACTATGGAAAACAATATGTATAAACCTCAAAAAATAAAGAGTTAACATATGATCCAGAGAAAAGTAATTCAAAAAGTAATTCACAGGGGCTCCCCTGGCGGCCTAGTGGTTAAGAATCTTCCTGCCAATGCAGAGAATACGGGTTCGATCCCTGGTCCGGGAAGATCCCACAGGCCGAGGAGCAGCTAATCCCACGTGCTGTAACGACTAAAGCCTATGTGCCCTAGAGCCCTGCTCTGTAACAAGAAAAGCCGCTGCAATGAGGAGCCTGCACACCACGACAGAGAGTAGCCCCCGCTCACCACAACTGGAGAAAGCCCGCATCCAGCAAGGAAGACCCAGCACAGCCAAAAATAAAAAAAAAAAAAAAAAAAAAAGTAATTCACAGCAACACTATTCAGAATAGCCAAGACATGGAAACAACCTACATGTCCACCAGCAGATGAATGGAAAAAGAAGACGTGGTTACACATACATATAATGGAACACTACTCAGCCATGAAAAAGAATGAAATAATGCCATTTGTAGCAATATGGCTGGAACTAGAGATGATCATACTAAGTAAAGTAAGTTAAAAAGAGAAAGACATATCACTTATATGTGTTACTTACAAGTGTAATCTAAAATATGACACAAATGAACCTATCTGTAAACAGAAACAGGCACAGAGAACAGGCTGGTGGCCGCCAAGGAGGGTGTGGGAGAAGAATAGATTTGAGAGTTTTGGAGTAGCAGATGCAAAGTATTACATACAGAGTGGACAAACAACAAGGTCCTACCATATATCACAGGGAGCTATATTCAGGATACACCATAACAGAAAAGAATATGAAAAAGAATGTATATATATAACTGAATTACTTTGCTATAAAGAAGAAATTAACAGGATTTTGTAAATCAGCAACTGTGTAAATCAACTATACTTGAATAAAACAAATTTTTAAAAAAGAAAAAAATACCACCAGAGAAATTGAGATAAATTATGAGTTCAGGGAAAACTGATTACTTACAGCTGGTTGAGGTCTAGATTCAATGGGTCTCCTTCCCCACATCTGAACCTACAATCTCTTGAATTAGAACAATTCACTCAGATCATTGCCCACTGCCCCTAAACTAAAAGGGAAAGTCACTCACTTTTATAGAGTCAACAACTAGTAGAATGCAGATTAGGCCAAGAAAGGGACTGGGGGTAGGGTCTACACTGCCAGTCCTTGTATCAGAAGGACATCCGAAGACTTTTCCAAAGAGCCTGATATATTTTTGATAGAAACAAACACAACTAGTTTTACTCTAATTGCATTAGGACTATATGATAAACACCTGAAAAGAGAAAATGATCAGTCTGGACCAACCGTTTATAACTGAAGTCATCTTGTTTTTTATTTATCTGAATAATTGAATTATACGAACAATGTGACAGCTCCTAGTCATAATAGCCCCAGCAGGTGAGAAGGGTCTAGCAATTAATTCAGTCTATTAGAGAAAGGTAAAAGTGTTTTTAAAGGTGCACATTTAGATATCCTTTTGAGCTCCCAAGAAGAGGGACTGGTTATAACATATAATACTTAATAAAATGTTCCCTCATATGTGTGGAGTATGAAGCAGCCTAGGTGTTATTTAACACATGTATAATCATCTTTTTGTGCCCCTTTTCCATCCAAATAAACTAAAAGCAACAAAATAGTCATCTCCAGCCACTTCAACAGTTGTGGCATTCACTTTTCTTTTTGTATCTGGGGGAGATATCACATATTTTGACACCTGAATATTATTATGTCTTGCATTTTAAAAATTGTTTCATGTATGTATATTTCTTAAGTGGAATAAGATTCCACTTACAAAATTACAAGTTCCTTAAATAGAAAAACATTTTCATGGGTGTTGTCTGCCATTTATGGCAAGGAGCACAGTACATGTTCAGTATAAACTTTGGCATTCAACTTCCAACCCAGATAGCATCATCAATTTACACCTTGAGGCACATTTGAATGATACATAATAACACAATATAAAAGGAGAACACTTTGAATATACAGTTATCATCAAAATATGGTAAACATTTCTATATTTCAGAAGTGGTCACTCCATGTCCAACGGGGCAGAGCAGCTCAGGACTGAATGCAAGAACAGCGCTACAGAGAGGCTTTCCCACCTGTGAAGCTGCCATCCTGGTTGCTGTCTGGGATTACAGATTATAAGAAGCTGCTTATCCAAGAAGGAAACAGGAAACAATAGTTTCGCGGGAAGGACCTGCCCAGTTACCAGCTTGTTCAGAGACTAGATTTATGATACCTTCACATCACTGCACCACTAAGGCACTGAGCTGCCACCGCAGAACTGATGAAGCATTGGCAAATGCACTTGAATCACTGCTAAAAGAAGACATCTGTTTTTATGCCAAAAGAGGTGGAGTTAAAGTTCTCTATAATGATAAGGAAAACAGGGAAAGGTGTTTAATGGGAAGTTAAAATATGCTAAGGTCCATATTTTGTTAGGGAAGAGGATGGAGATATTAAACAATTTCATACTTTAGGGAAAATAATAGTTAAGCATAACATAACTTAAAGCTCCCCTAGTAGCTCAGACGGTAAAGCATCTACCTGCAATGCAGGAGAACCAGGTTTGATCCCTGGGTCAGGAAGATCCTCTGGAGAAGGAAATGGCAACCCACCCCAGTATCCTTGCCTGAAAAATCCCATGGACAGAGGAACCTGGAGGGCTACAGTCCATGGAGTCACAAAGAGTTGGACACGACTGAGCAACTAACACGCACACAACTTAAAGAGTAAGAGTACAATCGATGTCAAAGTAGAAGAGGGAGTGAACAGAAAATTCAAAGTAATATGGCAAAAATATGTTCAATTATATCATTAAACAATAAATGTGAAAGGATAAAATTCACCTATGATTTTATCAGATTGGCTTAAAAATTAAACTGTAAGCCTTCTTAAAGATATACATTTCAAACAAACACAGAAAGGTTGAAAAGCAAAAGATAGAAAGAAAAAATATTATCACAGATAAATAAAAAACTAAAAGCAGACTGGTTTATCAGTTACTATCAGACAAAATAATACTTACAAAAAGCCCATTAAAATATAAAAAAGGAACCATCTACCAAAGACTTATGTGGGGCTTTCCTGGTGGCTCTGTGGTAAAGAATTCACCTGCCAGAGCAGGAGACATGGGTTCAATCTCTGATCTGGGAAGATCCCACATGCTGCGGAGCAACTAAGCCCATGCTCCACAACTACTGAGCCCTCATGCGGCAACTAATGAGCTGCTGACACCCTAGACCCTGTGCTCTGGAACAGAAGAAGCCGCTGCAATGAGAAGTCCACACACAACTAGAGAGTAGCCCCCTCTGCCCCTAACTAGAGAAAGCTCACTCAGCAGTGAAGACCCAGCACAGCCAAAAATAAAAACATAAAATTATAAAAGCTTAAGTGACAAGATATTTGACAAGACAGCCTTGAAATAATAAAGCAAAAACTGAATTATAAAAAGAATGGAAAATCCAGTCAGTCTTGACAGGAAGCAGATATCATGTTCAGGAGAGTTTACTTGAAAAGAACTGAATGAAATGACTATTTATACAGGTGCATACAGGACTGAAAGGATAAAAGACGATGGTGAGGCACCGAACAGCTAACTGACAAGAGGGGAAAGCCATTACTCCTCCAGATCTGAAGGAACAAAGGGAGGAAACAGAATGACTGGAGCCCAAACAGAGACTCGGAGGGATGGCGTTTCCCAGGTGGCCCAGTGGTAAAGAGCCCACCTGCCCATGCACAGGAGACGTCGGTTCGATCCCTGGGTAGGGAAGATCTCCTGGAGGAGGAAATGGAGACCTTCTCCAGTATTCTTGCCTGGAAAATTCCATGGACAGAGGAGCCTGGTAGGCTATAGTCCACGGGGTCACAGAGTCAGACAGGACTGAGTGACTGAGCATGGGCACATGAGCAGAAACAGCCATGGAGGAGAGGCTGACCAGAAGGGGTTCTTGCCCTGGAGGATGGCAGATGCTGGTGGGGCAAGCAGTGGGCCAAACCTACTGACCTTTATTAATTTCAAGGCTATCTTGTCAAATAGCTTGTCACTGAACAAACCTAACTGGAACCAAAGGGCAAAGGCGTAGAGAGCTAAGAATAGATTTTTCAAAGGAATTTATTATTTAATACTAGTGGGTCTTTCTTTATGAGCATCTATAAATCACAGGGGAAATGGAGAATAATCACAATAATCCTAGTGAGAAATTTTAACATCACTTTATCAGAAACTGATAGATCAAGTAACCAAGAATTAGTCAGATGTAGAAGACCTCACAATACAGTTAACAAGCTTGACTCAACAGATGTGTGCGTGTGTGTGTGTGTGTGTAGACAGAGAGAACCTGCTCCTAACAGATAGAAAATATACATTCTTTCTGAGTGTATTTGCAACGAAATATTTACAAAAGTTTACCATACTAGGTCACAGAGGATTGAATGCTAAAGAATTGATATTACATGGCACATAATACAGTTCAATTAGAAATCAGCCTTAAAAGATAAATTTCTATGTGCTAATATGAAATGACCCTCAAGAAATAGTTCTAAATGAAAAGGATAAGATATTAATCATCATCTATTTTATACTAATATTTGCATAAAATAATCTGTCTCTACTTATATATGCACAGAATACATCTGGATACCCAAGAAATTAATAGTGGTTGCCTGTGGGGGTGGAGAGTAATTTATCTTGTTTGTTTTCTGAATCTTATTCTATTTGTATCATTACTTAAAAATTTAAAAAGCTAGTTAAAAAATGCTGAATGGAATTGAGATAAGCTATCCACATTTTTTCAGTCCATTTTCAAGGAAGTTTCCCAAGCTGGCTTTGTAGCCTGTAGGATTTTAACCAAAATGACTGGCTACCATGGCTTATCCTAGGTTATACCAAATTTCCACTTACCTTCCCTCATTTGTTTTTTTCCTACATAGAAAGCAATACCATAATTCCAGTGTATCTCTTCCCATTGACCCTAAAATGAGGCGATTTCTAAAAAAATAAAAGCTGAGCTCTTGAACACAAACAACATTCCTGAGACCTCTAAATCTCAGTACAGTACACACTGTACTGTTCTTTGAGAATTCCTGCTATGGAATATGGAGGACATAAAATAATCAAGACAAGAAGTAAATATTAACACAACCCATTCAGATGAATTCCAAGAATGGGTATCTAATTTACATTATCTTATACATTTTTAAGCTTCATTCCACCAGTCAGAAATAGTTAACACTTCTCTGAGCATGCTGCCATTCTTGACAGAGACTCATTAACCCAGAGCCTGAAATGTCAATAGCCAAGTAATTTCTCACCTGACATTTCAAGTGACAATGGGGACATCTGAACAGAAAGCCCCGAAGCAAACAGTTCTTTAACAGCCTTCTATATATATAAGGGAGACTCTACATTGATGATCCCTGCTTTTTTATAAGTCAGATACAGGGCTCAGATACAAGAGTTGAGGAGAATTGGCATGACTACATAAATAGAGCTGGCACTCAATTCCACGACTTATATTCACTTGCCAATTTATAAACTGACAGTGAATGCTCTCTATCTGCTCACTTCAGAGGGGCATCATGAGAGAAGCATCCTGGCTGGGATTAGAGGCAGTCCACTCACAGGTATCCAAGGGCCTGGGCAGAACTCCTCAGCAAGCTAGCCAGTTTTCCTCTCTTACCTGGTGCCCACGACTTGGGAGCTCAGCTGGGCATCTGCTCAGGTCTCGATGTGTACTTCATCACGTCAGGGCCTTACGCTAAACAACCCCTTTTTGATGGCACTCTGAGTTTTGGAGTCAGGACCCCGGATGGAAGCCCCAAGTCCTGCTATTTTCTATTTGCTTCTGGTTGATCACACCCTCCACCCCTTACCACCCAGCTCTCTGCCTTCTGGCTTCCTGTTGCATTTGGCCAATGGGAGCCCTGACTGGAGACCCATGAGAGAAAGAGAGTTGAATGAGTTGGTTTCAGCTGTGTCCTCACACTGAGGATCACTATTCCTTTCAAGATAGCTGCCACACCCACAGCTATCTCCTTGCAGGGTGCAGGGTCTGGGAGCTACTCTCTCTGGATACTTTGATTCTAGGGGCAGTACAGCTCAGCTACTACTAGCCCCAATTCCTGCACTATTTTCGTGGTCCCCCACTTTGTACCCTCATTTGGTAATCCCTTGTAAAACAAACAACCACTTCCTGAATTATCTTCCTTCAACTTTGCCACCTGTTTCTGGTTGAGACCCAGAGTGATATGCCCACCTGCACCACTGATGAGCTGAATGGCTTTGGACAGACCATGTAACTCCTCTTGGCCTTAGCTTTCTCATTCATAAACTATGAAGGTATTCTACCCTGAGAGGAGTTCACAGGAAAATACCAGACACTTTGTAAATGTGCTTCTACCCACATCTCTAAAGAGCTACTTACAGTAGCCCCACATAGCAACTAACTGGCTGGATCTCCCTGGAACTAAGGTGATTTCACCTGCCTGACTATGAGTATTGCCCAAGGTTACTGCTGCTATATGCTTGGGATTTCCAGATCTTTATAGCTCACTATTTGACATCTCCACTGGGATGTCTCACAGCTATCTTAAAAATCCACTATGGCCCAAACAGAACTCATGTCCTTCCCTCCTAAACTCCCCATATCCTCTAGTCCAGTAACATACCATCTACCCAGTTTTTTAAGTCAGAAATTTGGGGGGTAATTCTTGACAACTTCCTTTCCCCATAACCAGCCAAGAAACAACTCTTGTCAATTCTGCTTTCTATATCATCTCTGGAATTTGTCTATTATGTCCCAAGCTGGATGCCACAACCATCACCCAGACCACTGTTATCTCCCAGCTCAGTTCAGTTCAGTTCAGTTCAGTCGCTCAGTCGTGTCCAACTCTTTGCGACCCCATGAATCACAACACGCCAGGCCTCCCTGTCCATCACCAACTCCCGGAGTCTACCCAAACCCATGCCCATCGAGTCGGTAATGCCATCCAGCCATCTCATCCTCTGTCATCCCCTTCTCCTCCTGCTCCCAATCCCTCCCAGCATCAGGGTCTCTTCCAATGAGTCAACTCTTCACATGAGGTGGCCAAAGTACTGGAGTTTCAGCTTCAACATCAGTACTTCCAATGAACACTCAGGACTGATCTCCTTTAGGATGGACTGGTTGGATCTCCTTGCAGTCCAATGGACTGTCAAGAGTCTTCTCCAACACCATAGTTCAAAAGCATCAATTTTTCAGCACTCAGCTTTCTTCACAGTCCAACTCTCACATCCATACATGACCACTGGAAAAATCATAGCCTTGACTAGACGGACCTTTGTTGGCAAAGTAATGTCTCTGCTTTTTAGTAGCTGTCTAGGTTGGTCATAACTTTACTTCCAAGGAGTAAGTGTCTTTTAATTTCATGGCTGCAGTGACCATCTGCAGTGATTTTGGAGCCCAAAAAAAAATAAAGTCTGACACTGTTTCCACTGTCTCCCCAATCTATTTCCCATGAGGTAATGGAACCAGATGCCATGATCTTAGTTTTCTGAATGTTGAGCTTTAAGCCAACTTTTTCACTCTCCTCTCTCACTTTCATCAAGAGGCTTTTTAGTTCCTCTTCACTCTCTGCCATAAGGGTGGTGTCATCTGCATATCTGAGGTTATTGATATTTCTCCCAGCAATTTTGATTCCAGATTGTGCTTCTTCCAGCCCAGCCTTTCTCATGATGTATTCTGCATATAAGTTAAATAAGCAGGGTGACAATATACAGCCTTGACATACACCTTTTCCTATTTGGAACCAGTCTGTTGTTCCATGTCCAGTTCTAACTGTTGCTTCCTGACCTACATACAGGTTTCTCAAGAGGCAGGTCAGGTGGTCTGGTATTCCCATCTCTTTCAGAATTTTCCACAGTTTATTGTGATCCACACAGTCGAAGGCTTTGGTGTAGTCAATAAAGCAGAAATAGATGTTTTTCTGGAACTCTCTTGCTTTTTCAATGATCCAGGGGATATTGGCAATTTGATCTCTGGTTCCTCTGCCTTTTCTAAAACCAGCTTGAACATCTGGAAGCTCACGGTTCACATATTGCTGAAGCCTGGCTTGGAGAATTTTGAGCATTACTTTACTAGCATGTGAGATGAGTGCAATTGTGCGCTAGTTTGAGCATTCTTTGGCATTGCCTTTCTTAGGGATTGGAATGAAAACTGACCTTTTCTAGTCCTTTGGTCACTGCTGAGTTTTCCAAATTTGCTGGCATACTTAGTGCAGCACGTTCACAGCATCATCTTTCAGGATTTGAAATAGCTCAACTGGAATTCCATCACATCCACTAGCTTTGTTCACAGTAATGATTTCTAAGGCCCACTTGACTTCACATTCCACGATGTCTGGCTCTAGGTGAGTGATCACACCATTGTGATTATCTGGGTCGTGAAGATCTTTTTTTGTACAGTTCTGTTTATTCTTGCCACCTCTTCTGGATCATTATAATAGCTTTCTCCAGTGCTTCCTATGTCCCCTTTGGTACCTTCTAGTCCAAAATACAGAGCAGCCAGAGTTTCTTTTTAAAATGTAAGTCCTTACAGAGGGTCTACAAACACATGAAAAGATGCTCAACATCACTAATTATTGTTGTTGTTCAGTTGCTAAGTAGTGTCTGACTCTTTGCAACCCCAGGCTCCTCTGTCCATGGGATTCTCCAGGCAAGAATACTGGAGTGGGTTGCCGTTTCCTACTCCAGGAAATCTTCCCAACCCAGGGATTGAACCCACATCTCTTCTGTCTCCTGCATTGGCAGGTGGGTTCTTTACCACTAACACCACCTGGGAAGCCCCAAGTATGGGAAGCCCCAATAATGGGGCAGAATTTAAGAGTGGTCAAAGCTTCTAATGGCAACATGAGGAAACTTAAATGGAAATACAGGCAACAAATTGTAAAACTTTCCTAGTGAACAATTTTTAAAAGTTCTAAAACTAACCATTAACACTAGCCTCCCTTCTTTAAAGAACTCAATGAGAGGTCTATCTAAGCCCACCTCAGTCAGACACATGTGGGCATGTGAACACTTCTTGAAAAGTCTATTTGTACAGAAGGGAAATTCATTTTTGTTTCTAGGACTGGCTGGGAGCCTAGAAGAACTGCTTTCATACCCATTCACCTCTGGATTTTTTTTTAAATAAACTTGCAATATCTTTTTACTTGAAAAGTAAATTGCTTCTACCTTGAAAGCAAGTGAGTTAAAGAAGATGAAGTTAAAAGATTCCCTCAGTACTGCAAATTCCAGAAAACAATAATCCAGACATGGTATTATTTAGCAATCCATGATAATGTAACCCTACCTTCAGAAGAATATCTGAGAATAAAACGAATGTATCTTGTAACACCTAGCCATGCACAGACATATGAGTAACAAAATAAGGGGACAGAAAGAAGGAAAGGGAAGTTAGAGGATGGTTTTATCCAAACAGCAGATTTATAGTTTTGGGGGAGAAGGAACATCTGCTCCTAACCTACCTTAATGTAGGAAGCAACAACAAAAATAATCTTTTAGAAAACAGACCCACATCTGAAGCTGTAAGCTCCTATTCACAGGAACTGTGCTTGGCGGAACACCAAGGCCTGGACTAGGGCAAAACAAGTGAGAAACCTGCCTGCCAAACATTTAAGGAGGTGCTCACTCTCAGGGTGGATCAAGGGCAGGGTTAGGTCCGAGAACAAGGGCCTCCTTAAAAGTTGAGCCCTGGCACCTCACTCACCTACTGGGGCCTGGGTTCTGCCAAATGCTACACAACAACATGCATGTGATACTTTTTCAAAGTAATGCTGCATCCTTTATTTTATTTAAGCCTTATAACAACTTTAGAAGGTAGATATAAAATTACCCTCATTTTAAAGATGAGAAAACTGAGGCTCGAGGATAAGTGATTTACCCAATTATTCCATCAGCAAGCAGGCTATCAAGACTTGAATATGGCAGTGGCATTCTTCCACTCAGTAACCCCCTCTTATGCCACTCAGGACAACTTATCTCTGATTTCCAAGAGGATACCTTCCAGCAGGTACCAAAGAAATTTTTAACATATGGTCTCATGAACACAAACTGAAAATAACTTGGAAGTTACAATAAACTTACTCTCCATCTAACTATCCACCCAATCTCTATAACCAGCACCAAAAATTATACATTTTTACTAAAAACAATCTTTAATCCATATTTTGTAAGAAAATACACTTTCCTATTTTGTACAGCTTTTGAAAAAGACTTAGTTATAACCCCCAAAGAGTCCACCCCATACTATTCCAAACTCATGTATTCCCCCTCAATGTCAGGGTCAAAGTAAAAATCAATTATAATGCCATGTGTGCGTGCATGCTTAGTTGCTCTGTCGTGTCCAACTCTTTGCCACTTTATGGACTGTAGCCTGCCAGGCTCCTCTGTCCATGGGACTGTCCAGGCAAGAATACTGGAGCGGGTTGCCATTCCCTTCTTCAGGGGATCTTCCCAACCCAGGGATCGAACCCAGGTCTCTTGCATTGCAGGTGAATTCTTCACAGTCTGAGCCACCAGGGAAGCCCTATAATACCATATTTTACTAAATAAAGTATTTCTTTGAAAAAATATATTCTAAATAAAACACTGACACATGACTCTGTTTTCTAATCCAATATTGTCACAAAAGGAAATTAAGGATCCTGGTTACATGCTAGCAATTTTATTAAAATTATCTTAATTATTATATTTTTATTAAAATATTAACCTAAAATTCTTTTTTAACCTAAAAACCATTTCATAATATATCCCATAAAATGATAAAATATTTTTAAAATTCCCAGAAAGTGGAGTTGTTCTGTATAAAGCAGTTCTCGAGTTCATAAAGGTGGGACTGGTGGGAGGTTTGACTGAGAGTTTGCATTTTCCAGATGAATAAACAGACTCAGCCAGGAGAAGTGTCCTGTCAAGGTCACTCAGTTAGTCGCAGGGCCAGGATCCACATCTCCTGATCCCCAGTCCAGCACTCTTTCCCTGAACCTTGCTGTCTCCTGATAACACATCAGTCAATTTCCCCTTCATGCTAAAAACAAATCAGAAATACTGCACCACTCAAATTCCTATTTTTTTTAACACGTGGAATAACTTTCATCTACAGTTCAAGGCTTTCCCTCCTCCCCCTCCAGATTAAAGGGACACAGCAGTTTTAACCAAATTTTGGCACAATATTTAAGTTCCCTATGCTATTTCTGTGCAATGAGAAAAAAAAACTTCCTATCAAAAAATAAGATTACAAAGAGGAATTATAAATTTTATCACACAGAGGTTGCTTTTTCTTTTCTTCCTGTGTCTGATACTTACTCCTGTGTTGTTGTCTTTTTTCTTATAAGCCTGAAACTCATCAAATATAGTTCATGCTCAGTTTTCCACCTGGGCGCTTCCTTGACTGGCATTTGTTTATACATACTGGGGATGGGAGAAAGAACCAATGCTCTGGGCAGAGAGAAGATAAAAGCAATTGTCACTCAGTGTTTGTAATAAAGAAGATGGAGTAGTTTCTGATAGTAGGAGAGAACTAGAAAAAGAATAAGTGTGCATACGGAGACCTATACACATGCACGTGTGTGCCCCAAATGGACATTTATATGTATTATCAGAGTCAACCTTCTCAAGGGCCCTAGGAGGAGGATATTATTTTTACCCCCAGTTTTCACGTTAGGAAACAGACTAGCCCAAATGACAGACCTAAGATCACACAGCTAATATGTGAATCTGACCTCAGGCTGTCTGACTCTAAAAACTCATAGAAAGGAAAAGTTTTCTCTCTTCAATTTCCAAAGACTTACTTTCTATCTCTCTCCAACAAAAATAAAAAGGGGAAGAAATGGTCAGTTGTGTATCTAGAACAAAAAATCCCATAACGATTGAAGTCTTCTATGAGTTCTATCTTCTTAAAAAGTCTCCAAGAGACAGATGACAACATTCTTTAGGGAACTGATTCAAAAGCAAAAAAAGATACTGAGAAAAAGAAAGAAAAAAATGGGCATGAATAAAAGAATGTCATTAAATGAACAAAACTGACTTACTAGTAGGAATGATAGCTAGAGAATAAACTGTGACCAAATGCTGATGACCTCACTGCTGAGTCCTACAAAGCCTTTAGACAGTTGCCTGGACCAACATTTCACTATTATTTTCAGTGGTATGTGAGAGAAAGGTGAAAGAGCCAAGTCCGTGAAAGAGAAGAACTAGCAATAACATGTTTCTTTAGACTTAAGTTTTAAAAAATATTTTGAAGTCTTTATTGAATTTGTCACAATATTGCTTCTGCTCCATGTTTTGTTTTTATGGCTGCAAGGCATGTGGGATCCTAGCTCCTTGACCAGAGATTGAACCCATACCCAAACACCATTGCAAGGTGAACTCTTAACCAGTAAACCACCAGGGAAGTCCCTAGCAGCATTTTAAAAGATAAGAATGAGACTGTTTATAAACTGGTGGTTCTTTGTGTTCCTAACTCAAGTAATGAAGGTTTGTTTTTTGTTTTTTTGTTTGACTGAGGTAAAATTCACAGAACGAAAATTAATCATTAACTTTTTGAAAAGTGTACAATTCAGTTGCACTTAGCACATTCACTGGGGTGAGAAACCATCACCTCTAACTAAATCCAAGACATTTTCATCATCCAAAAGGCAACCCTGTACCCACAATAATACAGATAGAAAAACTGGCAAAAGAGAAGGGAGTAAAGCAAAAATTCTAGTGGTATGGCACAAAGTAAGAATTTAAAAGAAAAAATGTATATTTAAAAATCTTATTTAAGGAATATTTTGCTGAAACATTATCAAGTATAATGTACTGTTCTAAGTGCTGGATACTTTTATAACAAATTTTCCTGGCAAAGCAAACTTTATTGTGGCCCTGAGGTCAGCTGCTGAAACCAGACAGTTGGGGGTAAAGGGCTCTTGAATTGCATCTCTCACAACACTTCCACCACCTTCAGACACAGATGGAGGGGGACTGGTGTAAGGGGCACCTTGAGTTTGCAACACATTCTGAGAAAGGCCAACTCGCAGACCCTCAGCCACTGCAGCCAAGCCACTCATGGCTCCTCGTTTCTTGGATTCCAGCTTCTTAGGTCTAAATGTAGCTTTTGCTTTTCTCACAGGGCTCTCGTCTTTAAAACTGGGTCTCACTGTTTCTCTTCTTTCTCCACCTTTCTTTCCTTAGCAATTTGTCTGTTTCTGCAGCACTAGTCTCTTGACTTGTTTGACAGGAGTCTCCTCCTCTAGGGATACCTCTGAAAGTAAGTCACTCGGTCATGTCCAACTCTTTGCCATTCCATGGACTACACAGTCCATGGACTTCTCCAGGCCAGAATACTGGAGTAGGTAGCCTTTCCCTTCTCCAGGGGATCTTCCCAACCCAGATCTCCAGCATTGCAGGCGAATTCTTTTACCAGCTGAGCCACAAGGGAAGCCCAAGTATACTGGAGTGGGTAGCCTATCCCTTCTCCAGTGGACCTACCCAGCCCAGGAATCAAACCGGGGTCTAGGGATACCTCTATATCATCATTTTTCTTCTTCTCCCTTCCAGCTCCTCCTCTTCCCAGGTCTTCAGTGTGAAGGACAGGTCTGAAGCGTCATAACATTCTTGGCATGAAGAACACAGGTCCAAAGCCAACTTGAAACTGAAAAGTGACTGAGGAGAATGCTCTAACCCCATCAAGGTGACCTGGGTAGGATGGAGGTGATGTGATGGGTTCTGTCTTCTTGTTCTCCTGGTTTGCTGGAGACAGGGTCTCCACAAGGTTCATCTTTTCTTGGGCTTTTTCTCCAAGCAAATCATACTAAGCAACAGCTTACAGTCCTGCTTCCCCTCCTTCTGGGGTTCAAAGGTCCAAGTCTGCTTCTGCTGGCTTAGCTCAGAGCCCCGGGGCATGACTGTTACTGCCTTTGCAGCTGTGCTGCTAATGCTGCAGCCCTAGGATGAAGAAGGTAGCAAAAATACCTTCTAGGGTTTGTCTTCAAAAGAGTTTGCAATCCAATGAAGAATTCAGATGTGTAATCAAATGGAACAAGGTAAGGAAGAGGACCTAGAGAGAGAAGGGTTAAGATATCAAAAGGAGGTCGTAGAAAGACTATTTCCTATATTTAGATAAAGAAAAGTTCTGGGCATGAATCAATGATGATCTCCTAGGACTACAAAGAGCAGGAAAGTGCCAAGTAAACTGCTAAAATAGGTGAGGATGTTACATTGGCACATGAACACAATCTCCACTCTCCAGGAAAAAATGAGGAAAGAAGGGAGGCTTCATGTGATCACAGGTCTTTCTGATGTTATGGTGTGTAGATCCTCTCACAAGGAAGTGCCAGCTAAATCCAAGAGACTTCAGGGAAAGATATGAAAAGGAGGTGTTATTATGCAGTTCTAGCCATAATGGCATCATTTGGCAAAAAAAAAAAAAGAATGTGAGTATTTAAGACACATAAAGAATAAGCAATATCAACAGGTATATATGCCAAGAACAACAAAAATCAATGGGACATAAAGAGGAATATGATAGCGATGTAGCTCAGATGGTAAATAATCTACCTGCAGTGCATGTCTGACTCTTTGAGACCCTATGGACTATAGCCCACCAGGCTCCTCTGTCCACGGGATTCTCCAGGCAAGAATACTGGAGTGGGTTGCCATGCTCTCCTCCAAGAGAGATCTTCCTGACTCAGGGATCGAACCCACATCTCTTATGTCTCCTGCATTGGCAGGTGGGTTATTTACCACTAGAGCCATCTGGGAAGCCCCATATATAAATATATAACCACTTTATATATGTATTTATGCATATCAATCATGAGCCCCTGGCAAGTCATCTAACTGTATGTTCTCATTTAGGTGCATACTTTCCATTGAACGGCTATTCTCTGCCCCCCATCCCCCACCAAAAGGAAAACAAGGCCTCAACTTTTCTCAATGCCTCACATGTAGCAATGCCTCAAGTGAATTCTTCACCTCACCAGATTAAAATTTGTCTGCAGAGTTAATGTTGATCTTTTTCATAGAGTTGCGTCAGCTTTAATAAACATTTGGACATCACAGTACATAAACCCAAGTGAACCTAAACCACTTTTTAAAGCTGACTACAGCACAATGCTTGAAAGAAGGGAACTAGATATTAATAACATGCTAAATCTGTGGTTTAAGCTGTCATAAGTTTCTCATTTCTCTTTTTATTTTGATTTTCCTCATTGAAACCAGAAATAGGCTGAGAAATTATAGGATAGATAGATAAATAATAGATAAATGGAGAAATTTCCCATGGTATCTCTGATAAATTTTATTCATCAAACCAACATTTGTGGAGGAACTATTATGTGCCAGGTACTTTGAGTAATACAAATATGGGGCAGACTTTGTTTATGACTTCATAAAGCCAATTATCTATGAGGAAAACAGACATGAACATAAATATCTGTAATATAAAGTAGAAAGTGATAACTGCTATGAGAGAGATACAGATAAGTTGCCACAGGAGTTCAGAGAGAAAAAGAGGCTACCTACATTTAGAAGAGATCAAGTAAAGCTGGTAGCAGAATCCTGGCCTTAAAGAATATGTAGAATGTGAACAAGTAAAAACAGGAAGCAAGAATCAATGGGACAAAGGCAGAGAGCCAGAACATTTCTGGGCATGTAAAGAAAGAGCAGGGAGCGTGGAAGGCTGTGGTAAAAGGAGTAACAGGCCACAGGATGGGAAGCTGCACTGGGCTAGAGAATATAGGACTTTGTGTGCCGTGAGGAGTTTGTATTTAAGTAAACAGAAAACTTAATAGCTTTTAATAGTTTTCAAGCAGAAAAGTAACATGAGAAGAGCTGTACTTGGGATTAAGCTGATAATTCAAGTATAAAATCATGTGTAAAAAGGGTTAGAGGGAAGAAGCCAGGTGAGAGTCAGAAGGAGAGGCATGGAGGAAATAAAGATTATAAAAACAGAATCAAATAAATGTTTCATATTCCTGTGTTAATTTGTATTCCAGGAAACTAATTTCTATTGAGTTAATATAGAAACAAGCATTTGATTCATTGGTAACAATACAAGTCACTTGTACCCAAAGGTACATAGAAAGTTCCCTTAGATCTCTCTCTAAAAAAAATAAATATGAAATATCAATAGCCTCTGAGTGTCCTTTCAAGGTGAATCTTTCTCCTTCAAATACTGAATCTGTTATTAGGATTCTTCAGGGAGAGCTCTAAAAATCCCCAGAGGTTAAGGAATGCAGTATACTAGTCACAGAATTCTGGACTAATCACAGAACTCGGGCCAATTTGCTCCACCTCCAACTTTACCAAGAGTGAAACAGAGCCCCAAAGCAGGAACTGACTTGTCCAGGGAAACATGGCTGGTTAGAACTCCAGTCTCCTGAACCCTGTCCCTCCCTCTTACTCACATTCCACTGTGAATACTCTGGGTTGGCTAGAACTGAGGTATCAAAATAAAATAACTCTCTTAATTTGCTTGGGCTTAGAACATGGATTTCAAACAAATGGCAATCAAGGAAGGAAAAAAAAAACCCACAAAACTCTCTGTACCAGAAAGCTGGAAATCTGCACGGTAGATTTTTTACGTAAATAAACAGCAAGGCATTACTATCTGGTTGGAATATTGACATACCACACACCTCGCTCATTAGGTATCATAAAACACTGAGTTAAGTGTAGTATAACAACTACTTGACTCTTTCTGGAAAATACTGGTTACTTAGGCAAATTCCTTACATCTTACAGAGACTTGTGGTCTCCAAACTTTAAATATTTTTCATGGAAGATAATAAATATGTTTTTAATAGAATTAATTTGGGGATTTCAGGAAATAACTGAAAATCTGCAGCCTATAGGAATTGTACACGTGAAGAAAAAGGGCATCAATCTCTCAAAATTCTGGCAGGAAAGGAGTGGCTGTTTCCAAAGTTCTTTTTCCTTTGCAATAAGCTGCTTCTTAGTGCCAAAAAACAGCTCATCAGCAATGTTGTTTCATTTTATAGGGATGTTTTGAGAGAGAAAAAAAAATTAGTAATGTGTCCTGTGATTTTTCAAACCTTATGTCCCAAAGCCTATAATAATCTTGCTGCTTTTCTTTTTAAAAAAGAAAACCAAATGTTTGAGATTTCATCTTTAAGTCTACTATGTTCACTGCAAGCACATACTTTAACCTTATTACAAGAAGCAACACGTAGTTTCTTTAAATGCTGCCCAGTCAAAAAAGAAAATTAAAAAAACCATAGATTCCATTAAGGACTGGGTGAGGTTCTATGTGTAACATAAGTTACACATAGTAAGAGCCACAGCTATAAAATAGCATTTCCTTACCTCTGCTAGAGGGTTCAACCTCTATTACCCCTAAGTCAGGGTGCCCAGGGATGTCTCATGTGTGCTCATGTGTGCTAGCTCCCTAGGCTGCCAGAAGGTGTTCCCAGTTCTCCTTGCCTGATAAAAGCAACTGCTGCCAACCTTCCAAGCTTTGCCATCACTGCCCACCGAAGGCACCGCCAACATGTGCAAGGAGGTCTGAAAGCCTAAAGTCCAGCCTCAAGGCATTGGAAGTGTTGACGATCCTGGCACCACTATTCATATGACTGACAGGTACACTCTCTGTGTCCTAAGATTAGCCAAATAAAACAAAACTAACAGACAAATAAAAAATCAGCTCCATTAGTTCTTACTAGACTTTATATTACAGCCATGCTGGGGCCACAGGGCTCAGCGACAGGCTGTTCATAACTATTTGTTGAAAAAATGAGTGAGTCCACCAGGCTGGGCTGCAAACAATCCGATGTCCTCAACTCCATCTGCTGCCCTTGATGCAACCCCTGTAACTTGATTCTTTCTTTTATTGGCTTCACTCTTTTGGGGAGGCAATTCTATAAATAGAATTTCAGAGGGCCCACCTCCACCAGACCCCAGGAATGCCCAGATATGCCTGAATCCTGGGGGGAGAAAACTTACTTTCAAGCATTCTTTCTTTGTCTTAGAAAAGGGAATTACAGAAATGACATACAAAATTTATGTTTTTTATATGATTCTCATCAGATGTTATGAATTGGTAGCCTGCAGCCAAATCTGGTCAGATGATTTTTTTTTTAAGCCTACATGATTTTTTAATTATTTGAATTCGAATACTCTAAATCAATTGTTCTCATACATACACATGTGTCAGAATTAATCTTGTTAAGAGTGCTGGGCTCCACCCCCAGTTTCTGATTCAGTATATCTGGGTTAGGGTCTGATAATGTGAATTTCTACCTAGTCTCTGATGCATTTCTGGTCTGGGGACATACTCTGAGAGCCACTTTTGGGGGGTTCTCTGGTTTTCCCAGACTCCATCACTAGAGTATTTCATCTGGCCTACTTCACTTATTCAAGTTACCCATTTGGCTTTTGAGTTTGAAAGCTTGAAACCCTGTACAAGGCCCTGTATCCTTGTCTGTTGAAGTAAGATGCTAACTCAAGAGCTAATGATTGGGAAATGGAAGATGTAGAAACAAAGAATAGCTGTTGGGCTAGGAAACTGGTAACAATTTAGATATATATTTCTGCCATCTAGCAGAATCAGCAAACTCCCAGTTCCTTGAAAGACAGAGATAAAGGCTTGACACACATTCCTAGATTTTTTTATAGGAAGCAGCCCCCTCTAGCTGAAAATTGCTGACCACAAGAATATAGCCCTAGACTGGCTGAAACCGGAAAATTGATGATGCTTGAAACTTCACCTTGATGCCAATCAATCTAAGAACTGTCCACAAGCTGATCATGCCCTGCTTCTTGAATACTATAAAAATCCTGACTATGTCCTCCAGGGTAGGTCACATGGTTTTGAGAGCATTAGCCCATCATGGCCCTCTTTGCCTGGCAAGGCAATAAAAACTATTCTTTGCTACTTCACCCAAAACTCTGTCTCTATGTTTCTATTTGGCACTGGTGAACACAGGCCCAGTTTTTGCAACAAGCTGAGTCTCAGTATTTCAAGTGAAAATTCATGGAGATGACTGTATTACTCAATTTGTTTCACTTATAACATTTGGCTTATAATATTACAATATTATAACATTACAATAAAATGTTCAGTAAATGGTGTTTCTATTACACCGGTCCTTATTTTTCATTATGGCTACTACTGACACATGATTATTCTTGCGATTACCATCACCTTTTCGTCCATGTATATAAATTTGCTTGATATTAGCTAAATTCAGAAATGGAAAATGAAAAAGGCCAGACTGCTTATGACAAATGAGAAAGCAATTCAATTTTTGTCTATTTATGTTCAGTACTATCTCTTTTAAAAAATACATGATGATGTTTCAAGCATATGTACATTTGAATTTCTAACCTGTACTTTGGTCAAAGACCAAATACTTCCTAAATGAAAAATACTGATGATATTCATAGGTATAGACATATACTTAAACCTGTCATAAAGAATGAATATTTTTACATTTTTGTTGTTGAACTTTTTACTGAAATACAATAAATAAACAGAATAGCACATACACCTTAAGTCTAACAGGTCATTGAATTTTCACAAATTGAACATACATGTCCAACCAGCACCCAGAGCAAGAAATAGAATGTCACCAGCCCCCAGAAATCTCCCTTATGTCCCTCTCACAATTTTAACCCCAAGGGTAACCACTATCCTGACTTTTAACATCACAGATTTGTTTTGCCTGTTCTCTCAATTTATACAAATGGACTCACATTATATACTACATTGTGTCTGGCTTCTTTTGATCAACATTATGTTTATGAGATTCACTCACATTGGTATCTCTAGTTTGTTCATTCTCTCCAATACAGTATTCCACTGTGTGACCATCAGTCAGTTCAGTTCAGTCACTCAGTCGTGTCCGACTCTTTGCGACCCCGTGAATCGCAGCACGCCAGGCCTCCCTGTGCATCACCAACTCCTGGAGTCTACTCAAACCCATGTCCATCGAGTTGGCGATGCCATCCAACCATCTCATCCTCTGTCGTCCCCTTCTCCTCCTGCCCCCAATCCATCCCAGCATCAGGGTCTTTTACCACTGCTTATTCATTCTACTGTTGCTGAGCACTTGGATCATTTACATTTTGAAGCCATTAGAAAAAGTGCTGCTATACACAAGCTTATATGTCAGTTGCTGTACATACATAGGCATTTCTGTTAAGTTTATACCTAGGAGTAGAATGGCTGGGTCATAGGGTATGTGTATGGTCAGCTTTAGGGGATATTGCTGGTTTTCCAAAGTGGTTGTACCAATTCACACTCCCTCTAGAAGTGTACAAAAGTTCCGATTTCTCTACATTCTCACCAGCACTTTGGATTTCACTGACACTTAAAAAAAAGGTTTGCTTGGACTTAAGACACTGGTGTCTCCATTTGACTTTCACACATCTCAAGTTTACTGTACAATTTCTATCACTTTCAAGAAATTGAGACATGAATCTGTCTTTAATAAATGAATGGGTTTCACAACCAATTTGTAAATCGATACCTTAAATTAGTGAATTTTCTACCTAAGTGAAATTTTCTCCTGCCATGTATTATCTACTATTTGTTTTTAAGTCACAAAGAATATCTGTATGGGAAGATATGATTACTCTCTGCGCTTGCAGCTATAATCTAAAGGTGTAACCAACAGTACTTTGTATTTGTTGACTGGGTGCTGTTGTTTGTAGTAACTCTCCTGCGAGTGATGCTCTTTTAGAACCACAATTTTAGTAATGCAGTAAGAAGTTCAAGACCTCACTCTACAACCTCAGTGATTTCTGGATAATGTCTGCCCACAGGGAAGAATGTTGGTAGTTTCTGGCCAAAGGTTGACTCTAATGATCCGTAACAAAGTTTCTAATATCATGCAGCTCCTCTCATTCTGCTGTAAGTCTCCCTCAAAAACACTGCAATAAAGCACAAATGAAGACATTTTTTGTGTCACTATCAAGGACCAGTCTCAGGTTCCTGGGACCTTCTCTTTTTTCCAAGGCTGGTTTTCTCCCCAAAATCTCTGGTAGCCAAGTGCTGTAATACAGTAAATATTTTATTAATTGTTCAATTGAGCAGGAATTAGACTTAGCAAAATCAAGATATTATGTATTTCCTGTACTTAATGTTAATTTCTTTCCTTTGACTTTGAGTGATTTCTGACTTTGATACTTTGCATCTTAAATTTTGTTGGTTCACCTGGTAATTACAATATTTACACCTTTCTTCTCTTAATATTTTACAGCTTAACAATGTAACCTCTCATTCCATATTTGTCATTTTTAACCAGCAGCTGGATAAGCAGAAAAATCATTGTTTTGGATGATTTTATTTTTTAAAAGCATAAAAACTTCAATTAAAAAAAGATATATACTCATTTTTTAAAAATTCAAGCAATTTAGAAATGTGTAACAAGTAAAGAAAAAGTTTACTTCCTCTTATCACTCAGAAATTACCTTTGGTGAATATTATTCTAGATATCTCTCTATGCCTATCTACAGATAAAAGGTTAGACAAACAGAAAGATAAAAAGATGTTATTACAGTTGGATCACACAAAAGTTATTGATTATTAAAAAATCACCAGTTAAATTTAACAAAAGAAATGCAAACTGAATGATATGAAATAGCTGAACTTCATATAAATTTTTCATCACATTTCAGGCATAGTTTAGAGATTGGGCTAGTCTCACTCCTGATCGCTAACTCTTGGCTAAGCCTAGAGGAATTTCTTGACTGCATATCCAGCAATATTAGTCTCCTCAATCTCTGATAGTTCATCTTATCATAATGTGTGTTTTTGTCAGTAGCTTGTTACTTTGTGTAAAAAGATAAAATGGAAAGAAAGAAATGAAGAAGGGAAGGAAGAAAAGAAGGAAGGAAGGTCAGTTTCTATTTCAACACCTGTATTTCGGTTTGTCATTTTAATGGTCCCCTTAATTAAAGGACGGTGTAAATTGCAGATGATGCTCGCTGAGCATTATAGGGTGGACTAGTTTTTTGTTGTTGTTGTTGTTAAATCGGTCTGACCTTCCTACTTCATTCTGGAATAGGTCCAAAGGACCATTATGGTGTGGTCACATCAGAGATTACGGTAACCTGCCTGATCTATTTCCTCTTACTGTGGAAGGAGTTTGCATTAAACGTCTAGTCTTGTTCAATCTGTTTTATGCAGCCTGTTATTGCTATGAGGCTTCTTTTTTTATCTGTAAAATTCTAGTGAGATTATCTTTAGATCATGAGCACAAAACCCCAGAGCAGTGGTTTCTAACAAAAAAGATCCATACAAAATGACATAAAAGTGTTGATGAATTGTATATTGTATGCTCTGCACAATGACACAACCATGAACTTGCAGAATGTCTGTGTAATGTACCAAGAAGCACCAGGGAAACTCTATACTCAGTCCTTAAATTAACAACATAGAGCACAGTGTTATCAATTGCCTCTCATAAACTAGACTGTAAAGAATCTCAGAAGGCTATAATTGAACATGAACTGTATATTCATTAAGAAAGACCAGTTTGACCCAGACAAATGCGAGGAAAAGGACTAACACATCTTGAGCTTCTATTTTTATGCCAGATAAGCTGTTTATAGGTTGTCCTTTGCATTCTCAAACAACCCTATGGAATCGGTATTGTTTGCATTTTCATGTTACAGACAAGTAAACAGGGCTTTGAAGGAGCTGACGTAATGAACCAGAATCTGAATCTAGATCTGTCCAACATTAGGACTTTGATCCTGAGCTGTTCTCTCTTCCTGCAAACTGTTATCTCAAAAAAAATTCAGACTATACATCCAATGAAGCTTGGTATAAGGATGATATGGGCAGTCAATGTATGACTACACTACTTGATCATTCCTCAGAGCATCAGACCCACTATCCAGTAAGGTCATCTATGTTCTCTCAGAGTCACACCTAACATTAGATGGATTTGGGTACTGCCTGTGCCTGCCACCTGATGCTGCCAAGGGAAATGGAAGAACAGCTGCTGGAAAGACTTACTAATTCCTTTGAATAGTTTGTGACATTATCTAAACTTTAGATTCTAAAGGGCTTTGTAGATACTGCAATTTAAGAGAAAAATATATCAAGATATATCCGGAAACAAGAGAATGAGAGGGTTTTTGAAAATTTTTTGTTAGTAGTATATGTAGACTTCTCAGATAATGTATATGAAACTTAACCCCAAGTTATGACTACTTGTGTGACAGTTTTGGCATTAAGAGATGGAATTCTATTTGAAAGGTCATGTGCACATTTGAGCAACCTGATATCAAGTGATCTTATTAGGGAGATTACATCGTGGACCTTGTGATATTAAAAGCATTTTTTAAAAGTCATCAGCTGCTTAAAGGTAGAAACTGATTGTCAATGTGGTGTATTTGTCTTAACTAATTTAATACCATGGAAAATTAAGCTTAAAAATGGATTCACTGTTTCATCACTCTTTGTGACTTAAAAATCTCTCTAAAAATACATGGGTAGAAAATTCATACCTCCTAAGGAACAGAGGGTATTCTCAATTAAAGTGTAATAGTCCACTTGACAGCAGGGACAACTTCTGTACATAATGTTCTAAAGAAAAAAATCAGTGATTTCTCTAACCTAAAGTCGTATGTTCCACATGTATGAATGGTGTGGATATGGAGGGATAGAGGAGACAGGGTGTTAATTCTCATTTTATTTTATAACTGGAGAAACTGAGAGAAGTGTTGGATGTTATAGTGTTCATGGATTCATACACTTTTATCTGTATTCACATTCTCTCCAAGCAGAACACCTATACGTTGGTTCGGATCAAGGAGGCCACGCCTTCCTCCTTGTTTCTAATCTGCTCTAATTTGAAAGCTGCAATAGCCATGCAATTCCTCTCGCTCCCTGGCCTTGTTTTATGCCTGTGGTTGGGAATGGCACTTCACTTGTTTTTTGGTTTTAATTTACTAAAATTACTTATTGAGATAAGACTCACAACACCTTTATATCAAAACTTGTATATGTAAACTTTTGATATAAAACAACACTTTTATATATAAAAGAATCACCTTTATATCAAAGTAACTGAGTACTATTCTATGAATGATTGATTATGTTCTTCCACTGATAACACTTTTCAGACATCTCTCATGTTGAAGTAAAACAAATGATCCAGACTAAGGCACACAGGATTAGAATTAATCTTGGAAATTTGTTTCTCATACACTGAAGAAAATTATTAACCTGCAGTTGCTTAAAAAAAAAAAAATAACAGAACCAAAGGAAGAGAAAACAGTTTATATCCTAAAGAGAAATGAACTCACCATCACATTTTTCTAAGTATAGTTCTTCCAGTTTTTTCCCTTTGAGAACTCTTCTGTATGATTCTCCCCTTTTGGCTTCACAGTCTGCACAACCCAGAGAAAAACCTCTGATTATAGAAACTTTCCATGTGGTGAAATTTTAGGTTCCCCTTTCCCCTACCCACCCCCACCTTCTGCACAAATAGTTTCACCATCTGTCTATAACACAGCCTGAAATTCCACCCATTAAATATATTCCTTCAGATTACATATGTACCTATTTATTTTAAAAATCATAATCACTTCAACATTCCCATCAACCAAATACAGCTATTTATATTGTTTTAACTATCTCTGATATTTTCAGTGCTTCTGCAGATATTTTTAATCATATAGACAGTGGGTGAATGCATGTTTAGTTCTGGTTGCTCATTTAATGTTGTTTAGAATATCCATATGCCAATACCAGGCATATATTTATCACATTAATCTTAACCATTAGTGCATTCTCCTTTGATAATTTACAATGTATAAGGAATTTGAATTGTTTTAAGTTTTGTTTTCATAAACATTTCTCCCTTAAATGTTACTGTACACATTGGCTTGATTCTGACTTTTTGAGATTATTTTCTTAAATAATCTTAAATTTTCCAAAGTAGAAATCCTGGGCCAAAGAATGGCAATACTTTAGTATCTCATTTCATTTTTCTAACATGATTAAACCTACTCCACTGAAAGATCATATCGATTTGTAATGCTATCAGCAACATTTGAGTACCAGTCCCTGTATACTGTTCAGTTCAGTTCAGTCGCTCAGTCGTGTCCGACTCTTTGCGACCCCATGGCCCGCAGCACGCCAGGCCTCCCTGTCCATCACTACCTCCCAGAGTCTACCCAAACTCATGTCCATTGAGTCAGCAATGCAATCCAAACATCTCATCCTCTGTCATCCCCTTCTCCTCCTGCCCTCAATCTTTCCCAGCGTCAGGGTCCTTTTTAGTTAAAAAATATACACATAGTATTTATATGTGCATAGCTAGAACTCATAATTGTTCATTTTATTTTTTTATTAAACAAGGTCATGATTTTTCAATTATTGTTCCAGTATAGTTATTTCATCTGGAAAGTCTAGAGTCTGGATGTTGATCTTACGGTTCTGCATTAAGATCATACAACAAGAAAGTGACTGAATTAAGATTTGAATTTAGATTTGTCTGACCTCAAATCACTCCACCATAAGGAGAGGGGACTGGGCTGGAAGGTTGTAGGGGAGCTGGCCACAAATATAGGAATATTCTTTGTATATTTTATAAATTAAAATTTTTAATACTATATTAGCTTCATTGCTAAACATAGTATTCATACTGAATAGTATATATGTAATTCCAGACCACCTGACCTGCCTCTTGAGAAAGCTATATGCAGGTCAGGAAGCAACAGTTAGAACTGGACATGGAACAACAGACTGGTTCCAAATAGGAAAAGGAGTACGTCAAGGCTGTATATTGTCACCCTGCTTATTTAACTTATATTCAGTGTGCATCATGAGAAATGCTGGGCTGGAAGAAGCACAAGCTGGAATCAAGATTACCGGGAGAAATATCAATAACCTCAGATACGCGGATGACACCACCCTTACGGCAGAAAGTAAAGAGGAACTAAAAAGCCTCTTGATGAAAGTGAAAGAGGAGAGTGAAAAAGTTGGCTTAAATCTCAACATTCAGAAAACTAAGATCATGGCATCTGGTCCCATCACTTCATGGGAAATAGATGGGGAGACAGCGGAAACAGTGTCAGACTTTATTTTTGGGGGGTTCCAAAATCACTGCAGATGGTGATTGCAGCCATGAAATTAAAAGACGCTTACTCCTTGGAAGGAAAGTTATGACCAACCTAGTTAGCATATTAAAAAGCAGAGACATTACTTTGCCAACAAAGGTCCATCTAGTCAAGGCTATGGTTTTTCCAGTGGTCATGTATGGATGTGAGAGTTGGACTGTAAAGAAAGCTGAGCGCCAAAAAATTGATGTTTTTGAAGTGTGGTGTTGGAGAAGACTCTTGAGAGTCCCTTGAATTGCAAGGAGATCCAACCAGTCCATCCTAAGGGAGATCAGTCCTGGGTGTTCATTGGAAGGACTGGTGCTGAAGCTGAAACTCCAGTACTTTGGCCACCTCATGCGAAGAGTTGACTCATTGGAAAAGACCCTGATGCTGGGAGGGATTGGGGTCAGGAGGAGAAGGGGATGACAGAGGATGAGATGACTGGATGGCATCACCGACTTGATGGACATAAGTTTGAGTAAACTCCGAGAGTTGGTGATGGACAGGGAGGCCTGGTGTGCTGTGATTCATGGGGTCGCAAAGAGTCGGACATAACTGAGCAACTGAACTGAACTGAACTGAATTATAAACTGAAGTCTTGCTAGGAAATAGAACATTGCTAATATTTTAGAAGTTCTGTGTGGGTTCTGTACTCTCTTCTAGAAGTAACCTACATAACCTACTCTCCCATTTCTGTGATTTTTTTCCTTTGCTTTTCTTTATAATTTTACCCTTTATGTATGCCTCCTGAAATTACACATTGGTTGGGTTTTATCTGTTTCCAGATATCATGCAAATGGAATTATACTGTCTGTATTCTTCCTGACTCAACATCATGTTTATAAGATTAATTTATATTGATACATATAGCTATAATTTATTGAGTTTTATTTCTGTATAGTTGCAATAGTTTTATATGCTGTATAACATATTGCCACAAATTTAATGACTTAAGACATCATTTATTATCTCAGTTTCCACGGGGTCAAGAGTCCAGGTGTGACTTAGCTTGGTCCTTTCCTTGGAGTCTTATAGGTAGTAATCAAAGTGTCAGCCAGGCTATATTCTCATCTGAAGGCTTAACTGGGGAAGGATCGACTTTCAGT
This sequence comes from Cervus elaphus, assembly GCF_910594005.1. NCBI lineage: Eukaryota > Metazoa > Chordata > Mammalia > Artiodactyla > Cervidae > Cervus > Cervus elaphus. Next base: position 43,389,169 of record NC_057825.1, on the reverse strand, counting down.
CTCATTCAGATTGTTGACAGAATGCATTTTCTTGCACCAATCATGGAGTGATAGTCCCTCACCTTGCCGTACATCATAATCTAGTCAAGAGAAGAACATTCTATGATCTTTGTCATGTTTTCTCAGAAGCAAGTCATATATTCTGCCTGCATTCAAGTAGAGATTATGTACAGTATAATAGCAGGGGTAGAGATTATGGGGGCCAATTTAGAACTCTGCTTACCACAACAGTAATGTAATATTTATTGTATGTGTAAGCCATAATGTATTCATCTAATCTACCACTGATGGACATTTAGATTGTTTCTAGTTTGGGGGCTGTGATGGTTAATTTTTTGTGTTAACTTGGCTGGGTCACTGTGCCCAGATTTTTAGATGTTTTTGTGTGGGTGTTTTTGGATGACATTTAAATTTAAATTGTTGGACTTTGAGTAAGGCAGATTGCCCCGCATAATGTGAGTAGATCTCATTCAATCAGTTGAAAGCCTGAATGGAACAAAAGACTGACCTTACCTGAGCAAGGGGGAAACCTGCCTGCAGACTGCACTTTATCTGCAACATTGACTCTTTCTGGTTCACCAGCAGACTGTCTTTGGACTCAAAGTGTAGCTATTTCCTGAGTCTCCAGCATGCTGGCTCCCCCATCAAATTTTGGACTTGCCAAGCCTCCAGAATGGCACGAGCCAATTCCTTAAAATACCTGTGTGTGTGTGTATGTATACACAGACATACACACATACAGATCTTATTAGTTCTGTTGCTCTGGAGGACCTTGACTAATACAAGGGCTGTAATTAACAATTATTCCATGAATGTTCTCTGTATATCTCCTGATGAACATGAGGAAGAGTTACTGGGTATATACTAGGAGTGGAATTCTTAGGCTGTAATGTGTGCCTCTATTCACCTTTATCAGGTAATGTCAAGCTATTTTGCAAAGTTTTTATGCTCATTTATACTCTTACCAGCATAGCTCAGTTCCTAGTAATACAAATGCTCAGATTTTTGTCAACATGACTGTGTGTGTATGTTAGTTGTTCAGTCAGCCCGACTCTTTGCAACCCCATGGACTTCAGCCCACCAGGCTCCTCTATCCATGGGATTTTCCAGGCAAGAGTACTGGAATGGGTAGCCATTTCCTTCTCCAGGAGATCTTCTGGACCCAGGGATTGAAACCAGGTCTCCGGCACTGCAGGCAGATTCTTCACCCACTGAGCTACCAGGGAGGCCGTTATGGCTCAGCTGATAAAGAATCTGCCTGCAATGCAGGAGACCTAGGTTTGATCCCTGGGTTGGTATGAAATGCTATCTCATTATGGTTACATTTTCTTCATAAGTGATTAGGTCGAACATGTTTTCATGTGTTTATAGGCCATTTAAGTTTCTTCTTTTGTAAAAGATTTGGTCAAGTCTCTTGCTTTTTATCCACTAATTATTTTGCCATTTTCTTATTGATCTGTAGCAGCTCTTATATATTCCAGGTATTAGATCTCAGCAATATGCTATAAATATCTTATAGTTCTTTCCTTGTCTATGATGTCTTTTGATGATCAAAAATCTTTAATTTTAATGTAGTTTACATATCACCTTTTTTCTCTGTGTTTAGCATTTTGTGCTTTAAGAAATCCTTCTATATTCTGCTGTCTTGAAAATGTTTTCCTATATTATCTCTCAAAGGATTCAATTTTGCCTCTGACTCATTGTTCTTTATTTCTCTCAGGAATTTATTTTGAAGAGTTAGATATTATTAAAGAGACACTGGAAGGGTGTACTGCCTCAGGACGCTAGGTGGTTAGGACACACAAAGAGGTATCAGAAAGGATGAAAGATGTGCTTAAAGCTCCAAAAGATAGAAAGGCACTAAAATAACTGTCTATTATCTCACAATTTTGCCTAGGTTTAGTTATACAACTGTAATTAGAGTAATCTATGACATAATTGAGTAGTGAAAGTGTTAGTTCTTCAGTTGTGTCTGACTCTTTGCAACCCCATGGACTGTAGCCCACCAGGTTCCTCTGTCCGTGGAATTCTCCAGGCAAGAATACTGGAGTGGGTAGCCACTCCCTTCTCCAGGGAATCTTCCTGACCCAGGGATCAAACCCTATTGCAGGCAGATTTTTTACCATCTTAGCTACCAGGGAAGCCCATAATTAGAATAACCTATGACATAATTAGAATAACCTATGACATAATCCCTAAGAAACAAAAAATTCTTAACTCAAAAGGAAAGTTCATTTGAACTCAAAAACATTTAAACAATCCATTTATTTTACTCACAACCTTGGTAAAATAAATTGAAAAGCATAATTTTTTAAAAATATGCAGAGACAGTTTTACTTCTTCTTTTCCAATCATCTTTTTCCCCTTGCTTTGCTACCTAAATAGGACCTCCACACAATTTGAATAGAAGTTGGGAAGGTGGGAACTTCTTGTTTCCAGTTTTAGGAGGAAAGCATTCAATGTAACCAACAGAAGAACAAACCTGACTAACCTTTGTGCTCTGTTGCCTGTGCTTAGTCATACTGGCTCTGCACCTCTGTGTTACCTTTAGACTGAAACATACATGACAGTCCATTCTTTAAGTCATTCAGTAGAGACTAAAATGTTGCATAACAGAGAATAACATGTCTTAATGGAGGTTGAGAGGAATACTATGCCCAGATTTACATGGGCAGCTGCAAGAAAAAAGGTTTATCACATCTTCTCTAAGGTCTGACCAGCACCAAGAAATTCTAAACAGCCAGGCATTCTTCTTCCCCTTTTAGTATGGAAAAAAAGTCTAAATTCTAACTCGGATAAGATGATTCTTTATAGTCTATCATCTTCTCAGTCTGCTTGTTTTCCAAATTAAGTTACTATTCCTTGCTCCAACACTTCATCTGTCAATGTATTGGCCTGTCATGCAGAAAGCAGTACAAGCTTGGACTTGGTTAGCATGATCATTAAGTGTGGTATCAGCTTAGGTTTTTATGAGCTTGAGAAAGGTCCTTCTTATTCCTAGTTTGCTAAGGGATAAGTGTGTGATGCATTTTGACAAATGCTTTTTATTCATATATGGAAATGATCTCTTTTTTTTGCCTTCTTTATTCTGTTAATGTGGTTACAGTGATTGACTTTTGAGTCTTAAACCAACCTTGCATTCTTGGGCTAGATCCTTCTCGAATTGTCATGGTATATTATTCCTGTTACATATTGTTAGAATCAGTTAACCATTTTTTCAAGGATTTTGATTCTGTGTTCATGAAAGTATTGGTAGATAAATTTCTTTTCTTGTCTTGTCAGGTTTTAAGATCAGGTATGGTTATAAGCAAGCAGGAAGATACTCCTCCCTTCTCAATTTTATGTAAGAACTTTTGTAAGATGAGTGTTATTTCTTCAGTGACTGCTTGATATTATAATAGAATTCACCAGTGAAACCATCTGAATTTACAGTTCTCTGTTATGGCAAGTTTTTGACAATTACATTTAAGTTATTTAATAAATAAAGGACTATTAGTATTTTCTGCTTAATCCGTGTTAACTTTGGTAAATTGCATTTTTCAAGAAATTTACCCACTTTAAGTCATCAGATTTTTTGGTACAGAGTTTTATATTATCTTATTATCCTTTAATGTCTATAGCATTTACAATGATAACTTCTCTTTTATTTCTGATATTAGTGATTTATGTTGTATCTTTTTCTTGATCAGTTTTAGAATTTATGAATTTTGTTGATATCTGAAGATCATCAGCTTTTGGCTTTCTTAATTTTTCTCTCTCATTTTTATGTTTTTAAGTCTTTTCTAAGGTTTTGAACTTGTCTTGTGACCTAAGACATACAGAATGCCAAGATATTTCTCCAGTGAATATCTAGTTCAGGGTCTGCAACAATAGTCAGCTATGTGCAAGTTCTGCATGACAAGAGAACTCCTTTATAGAGGGGAAAAGAAGTTGGGAGGGTTATAGTAAACAAAGGGCTTTCATTGGCTGAGTACTTGCCAGGAAATAAGAAGAGTCCTTCTTCTTCATGTTGGGCTCTGCTATTGTCCTAGGGCATGAGAACTCTCCATTCTGATTTGCTGACTCTGTTTAATTAAGGTTTCCATTTACTAACTTTTTTTACAGATTGAGAATACATTTTCTTCACTCATAAAGCCAATATATCAGTAATGTAAATAACAGAGAAGATCTCACCTCTCCTGTTCAGTTTCATGGAAATAGGTAGTCTTAGATCAAATTCCCCAGAAGTAGAATCTAAGATAAGGATTTGGGTGCATGTGGATTATTGAGGGAACATTCTTTGGGAAAAACTTGTAAAGGAGGGAAAGGAGCATAACAGGGAAGCAAAAGAACTGCCAAGCAAGGATCTGGTATTAGATAATGTTATCAGTGAAGTTGCTCAGTCTTGTCTGACTCTTTGCAATCCCATCGACTGTAGCCTACTAGGCTCCTCCATCCATGGAATTTTCCAGGCAAGAGTACTGGAGTGGATTGCCATTTCCTTCTCCAGGGGGATCTTCCCGACCCGGGATCGAACCTAGGTCTTCTGCATTGTAGGCAGATGCTTTACTGTCTGAGCTACCAGGAAAGCTAGATAACGTATAGCCTTGGCCAAATTTACATAGGGGAGGGCCCTGGATATAAACAGCACCACAGACTTGTCATCCTTTTTGGCAATAGGGCTGGATTTTGACACATCATCTTATTTGACCATTGGTTGTGGGTCATATATGGAAAGGACTTAATTTCCTGAGTGAGTTGGTTCCCATTGGTTGATGGAAATTTTCTGGAGAAGAAGGCTAGCTGTAAACCACTAACAGCCACCCCCACAGGAGCTGGGGTTAGGTGCTTCTAGCAAGTAAAGGAGATCTGCAACTGTGCTAGTCAACATACAGTGCTAGTAAAAGAAAATAGAATTTTCAAGTGGAGAATATGCAGTGAATATTTAATCACATGTCTTTTAAACAATAAAACGTTTTTGATAGTGTTTAAAGAACTACTTGAAGAATTACTATTATTCCAATAGTAATCCTTACTCAGAGGAATAATATCCTCATATATACATAAGGCTTAAAGTAAGAAAGAATAGAATACAAAGTTGATGTATTAGTTAGGACAGACTGAACCATTATAAAATTTAGACCACAAATGTAATGGCTCTAAAGAAGTTTCTTTCTCTCTCAATAATCCAGGTTGAGGTAGGAAGCTGAGAAACTAGCAGAGAAAGCTCTTCTCTACAATGGCACCCAGGAACTTGAGGTGATTACCACTCTAAACCCTTCAACATGTGGCTTCTAAGATTGTCATGGGCATTGCCATCCAGTGGATTTGCTATATAACTTATAGACTGCTGCATAACAAACTCAGAAGCTTAAATCAAAACTGTAAGATTGACTATTTCATAGTTTTTGCAGGTCAGAAATTTGGGAGTGGCTTAGGTGAATGGTTCTGTCTCAAGATCTTTCATGAGTTTACAGTCAGATGTCTGTTGTAAGTACAGTCAACTAGGGCTTTCATTGTGGCTCAGTTAATGCTGGTTGTGGGCAGGTGGCCTCAGCTTCTTGCCACACAGGCCTCTCTCTAGGACTGTTTAAATATCCTCATGGTGTGGCAGCTGGCTTCCCTCAGAGAAAGTGATCTAAAAGGGCAAGAAGAAAGTCACAACATCTTTTATGACCTAGACTTGGAAATCATATTCTATCTCTTTTGCAATATATAGGTCAGCTATATTCATCAGTGGGATTCCCTGGTAGCTCAGCTGGTACAGAATCCACCTGCAATGCAGGAGATCCTGGTTCAATTCCTGGTCAGGAAGATCTGCTGGAGAAGGGATAGGCTACCCACTCCAGTATCCTGGGACTTCCCTTGTGGCACAGGTGGTAAAGAATCCACCTGCAGTGCGGAGACTTGGGTTCAATCCCTGGGTTGGGAAGATCCCCTGGAGAAGGGAAAAGCTACCCACTCTGGTATTCTGGCATGGAGAATTCCATGGACTATATAGTCCAAGGGGTCACAAAGAGTCGGACATGACTGAGCGACTTTCACTTATATTCAGTGGAGGAGAGGATTAGACAGGGACATAAATACCAGGAATCAAGAATCATTGAGAGCTATCTTGGAGAAGCATTGTGGAAGGTATTCATAGGTCAAGACTACTTATATTCTATTTGAGTAAATTTATCACACATCTAAATAGCAAGAAAAGCAAGGACATGCAAAATAGATGACCAGCCATGTGTCTTTTGTTATAGTGGGAGAAGGGGGCAGGGCAGTATTTAGATGCACATCTGGCAGACTCTACTACAATTTGGAAAATGAATCAGGAAGAGAAAATATTCAAGAGATGAGTAACTAAAATAAAAACAACAAAAGTTGATCTTAGTGAGCAAATTTCCAACTATGTGTATCCATGCCAACATAATGTTTAAAAATTTCTTTCTGGTTTCATGAAATTGTTCTTGCCAACAGCATCTCAGAGGCTAAAGCTTTGAAATTCCAATAGGTTATCTGAAAAGCCAACATCCTAGTCTTAACTTTAACAAATGTTTTCAATTTATTTTAAGTAACTGACATTAAAAAAAAAGTGCAAAAAAATACTAATGTCTATTAGTGAAACCCAAGACATAAACACAACAGAGAATATGTAATTTGTCTGCATACTCACTATCTAGAAAACTAGAAACTTAAGAACAAAATAGGCCACCCCTTCTTTGAGAATCTCCCTTAAGAAAAATGTTTCCTATGCACTGATTTAGGTCACAGACCAAATAATTCTCACTGCATTTCCTCTGAAAACAGTAAAACTTCAGATAGAAGACATAAGCATTCAATTAAAAGATATTTTCAATTATTTTCGCTTAATGAGGAAGAGACAACCTTAGTTGTAACATGAACCTCAAGTGTGGGAAATTTTTCTTCCTAATTTGGCTGTCATATTGTGCATCAAGGAATTCTAATTCAAAACGTTATTGATTTCTCCTAAACATTTAACAGCTCAAAACTAGTTTTTGCTCATATTTCTCTTGAGGATAGGACAAATTATTTTTAAAGTAAGTTTATTTGACTATACTTGGTTGGAACGACAGAAATAGCACTTGTAAAAATTCTATACTCTCTGAATTGTTTCATGCTGCCTTGTTACTGTAATAATTTAAGGAGAATATAGCCTTATTTCAAGGTCTGTTAGTCCTTTAATAATGAAGAATTATGTAAATCAGATGGCAAAATTCTGGTCATGGATTATCATCACTCTGTGACAATTTGGTTTATGATAAAAAATAAAGCAAATATAGTAATACATTATATGTGTTCAATGGAACTTAAATGTTTTAACCCTGCGACTAGGAGCAGTCATGGTGGGAGGAGAACACACACAGGAAAATAAAGTTGAGAACCTTGACTCACTCAGTCATTTGCTAGGAAATGTTAGGCAAGTCATTTAGTCTCTTTGAGCTCTGGCTTCCTCATTTAAAACAGGAATACTAGAAATGTCCTCACCAAGGTATCTGTGGATTAAAGGAAGGAAAACAATGTAAAGGCACTTAGCAAACATTTATACAGTACATGAAGGTTTTGTCTGTAATAGAATTTCAGGAAAGAAAACTCAGAGATGCCAAGTGACGTACCTAAGACCATATATTCAAGGACATTTTCTAGTGTAATTGCCACTACATTATGTTTACCCGAAAGCCTCTTGCAAGGGGTGTATATACCAGTTAGTTGCAACATGATGGGTACAGGACCTAACTGGTTTTATATATAAAACCAGAGTTTCTGTTTTTGTCAGCATGTCAAGGGTGGGGTCTGATCATTTGCATTTCTAACAGTTCCTAGGGTATTGATTTTGCTGGTTGATTTGCTGAGAGGCACCCAGAAAACATTTTCAATTGGTCAAAATGGCTCAGGAAAAAGAGATGAAGTGTGAGTCTCTCAACAAAGTCTAGTAAGCTCAAAGTACACACGTTTACAATTGAGAGGGAGAGAGACAGATGGCAATAAGGAAGCACAGAAAGCATGGTAGAACCACGTCTCAAAAAGAATTATACAATGGTCACTGGCAAGTAGAGCAGACAAGAGTCAAACAGGTTAAAAAATCTACTAAATTTTTAGGAGAGCTATGTTTGAGCCACCTATCTAGACCAAAAGAGACTGTAATTTTTTTGAGATTTAAAACAATGCTTGGGCTTCTCATTGTTCACCATCAGAAACTGGGGTGAGAAAATTGCTCAGTTCTGAAAGAGGCATATTCCTCAACATCTGTTTCAGATTCAGCCAAAGAGGAAAATGAAAAATAAAGACTCTTCCAAAAGGCGTAGCCAGGGGTCACAAAGAACAGTGAGCAAAAGAAGTGTCTCAAAATCAAGGTGTAATTTGATAAAATTCGTTAAGGAAGGTGGCTCTCAAAAATTCTCCCCAGCAGGATTTCGCAATTCCTGCAGATCCCTATTTGCTGTGTATTTGCCATTTTTCCTAAGGAGAGTATTTATTACAATTATCTTGTTTTCCTATGCTACCATTATAAATATATGTATTACATTTCACAGGTACAGGTAGAAGTAGCATCATGATTTGAAACTACCACATCTTACTCAAAGGTCTCAGATTATGTACTTCATGCCATAATTGTATGGGATTTTGAGGTTTTCTTCCTTAGGGAGTGGGTGAGTATATTTTGTATGTCATAAGTAGAGTGAATTAAATATTTGGTGACCAAAAGGGGATTAGCTATTAGGGTTGTTCTAAACATTCTGGTTCGTCTTCCAGAGATGATAGGATTGTACTTCCATGTCCTTTGGCATTAGATATAGATAGGTGATTTACATTGGCCAATGAATTGTGGGTAAAAATGATATTTCTCACTTCCAGGCAAATCCTTTGAAAGCCAGTGCATTATTCATGTTTCTCTTCTCTCCTATTGTAGTGATCACAGAAACACATATTGAAATTTGGTCCCTGAGTCACCATGATGCACAGACCCTCTTGGTGATGGGATACTGCAGGTAGAGTGATGAAGATATAAATACTTGTTGTGATCAAGCTTCTGAGATAAGGGGTTGCTGGTTTCTATAAAAAAAAAAGGCAGCACAAAACTCTTTAGCTCATTGAGACCACATCCTGCACAAACGAACTTCACAGGTAAAGATCAATTTCAACCAACCTGAGATTAAGGTTTTTTTCCCTTAACTAACCTAATAAATTGTATTTCCAAATAGCAGGTGAAATTGTTTGCCAAAAAATTCTGTCATTGATAGAACCAACAAACTAATCTCCAACATCTATGTTCAGTCATTTCATTATAGACTTTGGCTACAACCTGTGCCATATAGCGTAAAATGAAAGGCAATTATCTGGTGAATTTTGTCAGGTTAGATGACTAATATGGATAATCAGACTTTAAACAACATTTTCCCACAACGCAGTGAAATTTTGTTCTCTCTTGAGTTACCCCAAGATAGAAGCTGCAATTTTTACTATATTTTACCTTTCTAGGAAAAGTTGATAAGAACAAACAACTGGTATTGAGGAGGGAGTGAATCTCCAACAGAATTTTATAAAGGTAAAGGATGTTCTCATTTCAGTAATTATATATATATGGGTATATATATTGTTACATTTTCATATAATTTTTAATATTATTATTTTTAAAGGGATTATTACATTTATTTGTGTTTTCAATTTGTGTACAACCATGTAGCTTCTCAGATAGGGATTAAACTAAGGAGAGACTGCAACAATTAAAGGAAGAGTTGTTTTTTTTTCTTCTTTGTAGAATGAAATCATAAGCAGAACTCATCAGCCCAGCATCATTTAATTGACAAGAGTTTTCATAAAGAAGAGTCCAGGAATAGTTCAGCACAAGAGGCCTCACACAGAGGCCACAAATGACCCCCTGTGTTTCAGAAAAGCAGAGTGGAAGAAAAATACTGCATTCATGAGGACCTTAATGAAAGTTTATTCTTTGCCTGTCAAAAAAATATGACTACTTAGCTTGTGATTTGTGGGTTTCAGGGCAAGCAAAAGAGTTTTGTAACTCTGAACAAACTTTTAGATTCTTAAAGGGAACCCATGAGTAGGCAGAGGGTATGCTGGAGAAGGAAACGGCAACCCACTCCAGTACTGTTGCCTGGAGAATCCCATGGACAGAGGATCCTGGTGGGTTACAGTCCATGGGGTCACAAAGAGTCAGACACGATTGAGCTACTAACACTACCACCACCACCACAACAATGCTATGAATACAGGGTAGAGTGACCATAAAGCTAATGAAGCATGCATTTCAGGACTCCTCCCTTGCACAGGCCTCCTCCAAGGTCCTAGGAAGGGATGCAGCAATTCTGTATTTATAATTTTTTAAAGCAGTGCCCCCTATATCACATAAGCTTCAGCCCCTGAGTTTACATCAGTTTCCATATGGAGGTAGCAAGCTGACTGGAAAGCATTGCCACATCTTCAGGTGTTGTGGGTCAGGTGCAGGACACTCACAAATAGGAAATTAGTCCTTCCCCGAGGAAAGGAGGCGTGAGAGTGGGACCAGCTACAAAACTGCAGGGTGTGGGACAAAATGAAAATGCAGGGCCAGGAAAAGTATTTTTGTTAAAGGGACTAAAATATAAATCTTTCTCCTTTCTTCCTCTTTCTCTCTCTCAACATGTCACGGAAGTTTAAAGTTGCTATTTAACGTAGTGCTGTCTCAGGCACGGGGATCCTTGTGCAGTGAATGCAGAATCTTTCACACAGTGGAGAGGTGACCCCTGTTACCCACGAACCGTGGGGTGCTACCCCCGCCATCAGCCACTACAGCAATGCACTGCTTCCCAGTCAGGGGTGACGAAGTCTCCTCTTCCCAGCAGCCTACTGCCCCAACCCACAGTGGACAAGAGACCCCTGGATGCACTACATTCCTGCATCAGGGGTGGGCTAGAGACTCATTCTGCCAAGTCCCTGATCAACATGCTGTAATGACATTTCCCCAGGATGGGGTTGTCACTTCCACGTCCACCTGACCCCAACCTCTCTATGTCTACATCCAGGTCCCCATAGGGGTAAAGGGAAGCAGCCACTACTGGGAGGAGGCGGCAAGGGGGAGGCTGGATATGTCTCTGGGAATCAGAGAACAGGGTGATAGGCAATGGAGAATCCATCCAGGGCGGTGGTGGGAGGTGGGGCTGTGCATGGGCTATGGGATACATGCTTCACTGCCCTATCAGAGCCTGCATTTACAAAACACAAATCCGAAGGTGAAAGTACTAAAGAACTTCAAGATGATGACCACAGACCATTTAAACTCTTGAGCACAGAGTCTCTAGGAGGCTATACCCAAGCAGGTGGTCCTGCTTGAGGGCTTCATGTGCCAGCCAGATTTTTACTCATTCACTCAACCATTTTGATCACTGTGTATGTTAGTTGCTCAGTCATGTCTGACTCTTTGAGACTCCATGGACTGTAGGCCGCCAGGCTTCTCTGTCCATGGAATTCCCCAGGCAAGAATACTGGAGTGGAGAAGTATTCCCTTCTCCAGAGAATCTTCCCAACCCAGTGATCAAACCCTGGTCTCCTGCATCACAGGCAAATTCTTTACCATTTGAGCTATAGGGAAGTCCTATTTTGATCATTAAACTCTGCTATTTAAAGACTTTAATCTCACTGTCAATTGAAATCTCATTTCCCTGTCTCCCAAGGCAGAACTGAGCTGGGGCCCTGATTATTAAGGGGCCTGGTTCTGAGTTGTCTCCTCCTTCCCTCTTCCAAAGTTGAACTTTGCAGTGTTGGGCAGGACAGGCAAGTGACTGGGATAAAGATATCTTCCTCTTTTGATGGGTTGTTGCTTCTCTCTGGTTAACCTTGTTGTTCTGAAGATGCCTTCTGTGTGACAGTCCAGTTCTGCCCTCCTCGTAGGGTGCGTGTGTGAATTCTTCTGAGGTAAGGCCTGCCCACTGCAGGAATCCCTGAAGCAGAAGGAGTCACCCCAACTTTATGATTCCACAGCTTTCCACCTGGCCCCTCAATGCTTTATCTCACAGCCTCTTAATACTATGCGTGTTACTGGCCTTTCCTGCTCCTCCTCTGCCCCCATGGTTTGGGGTGGGAGGGGAAGACTCCCTCTTCTCCCCCAAGGGAGGATGACTCACAAGCCTGAAATTCTCCCTCCTTCTAATCTTCCTAATACATAGTCCAAGTGTGGGATGAGTGGGTGAGGTAATGATCCAGGAGAAATCAGTTGGTTTGGTCTACTTTAGGAATCTTGGAAAAGGCATGTTGTTGCCATTGTTGATCGTTGTCTTACAATGTACGGTATAAACTCATTTTGTTTTGGGCTAGGTCCTAGCTGCTAATTCCTGGACAATAATAATCTTTTTAAAAACATACACATTGGTTCTAGAAGTCAAATGTAATATGTCAAAACTTACCCAATTATTCATGTTAAATATGCTCAATGTTTGTATGTCAATTATACCTCGATAAAACTGTTATAAAAAAACAAAAAAAGACACACACATCAAATAAATAAAAGTGAAAGTCTTAGCCTTGTTCTTCAGGACCATCACAAGATCACCACCACTTTCTGGCCAAGGTTCAGGGCAGGCTTGAGGTTACAGTTGCTTTGTTTTGCTGTTGTTGTTTAGTTGCTAAGTTATGTCTGATTCTTTTGCGACCCCATGCCTGTGAGTGGGAGCATTATGAACTCAACTCTGGGCAATCAGCCCAGAGCTAAACCACTAAGTCCAAGCGCCTTGGCAGAGAAGAGAGGCTGGTATGGACGTCAGAATCTTCAGAGAACAGAGAAGATTTGATGACTGAAGGGAGTAAGGGGGGTGGGGAGGAAGATGGATGCTTTTCTTCTGTAGGGAATTTTCTATGGTCCTCAGTCCACTTACGTGAACAGGACAAATGAATTAAAAGCAGCCAGTCTGAAGATTTGACATGAAAATGATATCTGCACATTGAGAATGGTGAGAAAGAAAGCATTAATTACCCTTTTCAAATTATAGCCAATAAATTAGTCATTTCTGGTTTGAGTCATGCTGTACTATAGAAGGACCACATAAAACAGTGAAAATAGTGTATAATTGTGTGAAGCCTCATTCATTTATCAAAAAACATTTGATGAGTTTCTTTGATGTGCTAGACCTATTATATATTCTGAGGATGAGGCAGTGACCATGACAATGACTCTTGATGCCCTGAAGCTCACCTTTGTCTTCTGATATAGCTTTCTATATTTGAAACATGATAATCTACATACTTAACATGATTATTTGACCATAAATTTTGGTTAGGTGTATGCTTATTCATGTCTATATTCCTAGCACCTAATACCTTGACTGACACATAGAAAGTTCTCCAAAATTATTTATTGACTAAGTGAATTCATTCACAGTGAGAATAGTATGGCTGTTGAAATTCATCAAAAACACACATATTGTTAATTTGGTGTGACTAAAACTTCATGGAACCAAAATCTATCTCATATATTCTGAAGTGTGACACCAAAAAAGTATTTGATTAATGAAGTTATGTAGAAAAACATTCTTATAAAGTATATATTCAGAGATCAGTCAGGAGTTACTTTTGTTTGCTTCCATTATGGCTATTTCTCTATGACAAAAATTTGCTGCTATAAGCTATTTTTTAAAATGGAATCTTTTTAGTAGATTAAATCCAGCTGGCTTCAAATGCAATAGGGGACAATGTAATGGTGGGGGGTAGAGGGGCATAGATGGCCACATCTCCAGGGAATTCTATGACCTCAGTGATGACTGACCGAAATTCTTTCCTTGTGTGAGAAATTCTATGTTCCTGAGAATTATTGTTATTTTTTATTGAGGTAAAAAATGTTTTTTATTTATATAAAATTCATATAACATAAACCTCTACCAAGTTCCAAAATATTTTCATCATCCCAAAAGGAAACCCCACCCGGGTTCGATCCCTGGGTCGGGAAGATCCCCTGGAGAAGGAAATGGCAACCCACTCCAGTATTCATGCCCGGAAAATCCCATGGACCGAGGAGCCTGGGGGGCTACAGTCCATGGGGTCGCAAAGAGTCGGACACGACTGAGCGACTTCAGCTCAGCTCAGCTCAGCAGCTGAGAATTTTTAAATTTTTGGCTCCATGTAAAACTAACCCTATCATCTCCATAATAGAGGAATAACATGAAAATTATTTTCCTCCCAAAAGTATAAAAATAGTTATAAATAATAGGGTTTTCAGGGCTAGCCAGGGGCCAATGTGTGATTCCAAGAGTGATGACTTCCTGACCTCTGGGTGATCCTAGAACACCAAAATGTCAACTGGGTTTTGAAGAATATTTAAGATTTTCAGACTTAAGTGATTTTGAATTATCAACAACCAGGCAATCAGCAGATTTGGCAAGTAGTTAAAAATAAAGTGTGGATTCAAAGATTATAAATGGGCTGGGAGGTGAAGAAAGCTGCAAACACTACACTAACAGCCTCCAGAAATGGCCTCTTTACAACTCTGACTGTACTGATGGAGAATATGTACTAGGGAAGGGACGCAGATGTTTGGGGGAAGGACCAAGAGGCCTCTTGGAGAGAAAATCTGACCTATTAGAAGAGCCTGGAGGAAAAGTTTGGGCCAGAAACAAAGGCTGAGTCACCAGAAGGGCATGGTTTCTCTGATTCCAGTACTATATTTGTCATTCAGATTCCTCTTCTAACCCAGATTTCTCTTGGGGCTCATGTTGGAGTGGGGTAGGGTGGGGGACATGGTGAGTAAAAAAAATGGAAAATTGAAAGAGCTGCTTAGCTAAAAAGGAGGAGTCCTGAACTAGACTAAGGCTTCAAGCAAATATGCATGGGAAGAGCTAAATGCTGGGCATTTATTAGACAAGGAGGATATAATGATATTATAAAGAAGATAGGCAAATTCCTGTCCAAAAGAAGTTTATAGTCTGGAGGTAGGTATTTAAAATAGGACTACATAAATCCCAACTATTGAACAGGAAAGACATGCAGTTGGGAAGGAAATGGAAGGCTTTCCTGAGGAAACGTTTCAGCTGAAACCTGAAGATTAAGGGGTTGGGAAGGGTGTGTAAGTGTTTTCTGAGGTGGGAGGAGAGTGAGTTTAAGGCCAGTGGAGCCAACTACAGGAGCTGGAGGGAAAAGCAGCAGGATACAGTTTATGACGGAGAATATTCTGCTAGCAAACACACCTGGCTCCAGACAGAGCAGAGAATCCTACCCTATTGTAGGAATGTGGGGTGTGACCTGAACTAGGCCCTCAAAGGGTTTGGTAAAAGGATTTATCAGGTGTTCTGTATCTCCTCCGAAAATGCACTAGGCCATTAATTTGGCCATATCACATGTTTCAGGCTTCTGTGTATTAATAACATTATTCCAAAGATGTGGATTCAATCTCTCCAAGAAAGTCCAAGATTATTCCAGAATCTGGATCAAGTATCATACCAGGAGTCAAAACTAATATATCTGGTACTGGCAGGGCCAGTGTCCTTCCAGGTTAACACTTCTGGCTCAAATGGGGGGCACATGTGTTCATATGTCTGCCTGAGAAACCCCCCACAATATTAACTCCTCTCTTGTAGGAAGGGTGTGGCCATGTTTGTGCTTTTTCAACCATCACTCCTTCAGCAGTAATGAGCAGCCTAATACAGTAATTTTGAGATGTAGACACACCACCATCATTATCATGATCACTAGTGGAGAGTGTGTGTGTACTTGGTCATGTCCAACTCTTTGCAACCCAATGGACTGTAGTCTGTAGCCTGGCATGCTGCGATTCATGGGGGTCACAAAGAGTTGGACACAACTGAGCTACTGAACTGAACTGAACTGAAAGATAAATGATTTTGAGAATATTTCATGTGTTTATTTTCCATCTGAATTATCTTCCTTGGTGAAATGTCCATATCTTTTGTCCATATTTTAGTGTGTGCATTCTTACTGAGTTTCAAGAGTTCTTTATGTATTCTGTATACAAGTCCTTTATCTGATATGTGATTTGTAAATATTTTCTCCCAGTCTGTGGCTTGTCTTTTCATTCTCTTCACAGTGTCTTTTGAAGAACAGTTCTTAATTTGATGTAGTACAATTTATTAAAAACTTAAAATGAATAATCCTTTTGGTTGTGACATCTAAGGAATCTTTGCCTAACCCAAAGTTATTATGATTTTTTCCTAATCTTACTTATAAAAGTTTCATAGTTTTATGTTTTATACTTTGGACTATGATCCATTTTGAATTAAGGTTTTATATGGTAAGAGATATGAAGTTCATTTTTTTTGCATTTAAATATTCCATTGTTCCAGCACAATTAAAAAAAAATAAAACCTGAACTATAACTCCTTCACTGAATTGCCTCATATCTTTGTTGAAAATCAATGGACCATATATGTGTAGACCTATTTCTGAAGTCGCTGTTCTATTCCATTGAATTACTTGACTATTCTGACACCAATATCTTTAAGTCTTAAAGTTATATTGTGTAAAGTCTCCAATTTTGTTCTTTTTTTTCAAAATTGTTTTGGCTATTCTAGATTCTCTGCATTTCCTAACAAATTTTGAAATCAATTCATCAATTTCTAAAATAAATGTCTGCTAAGATTTTGATGGAGGTTGCATTTGAATCTATAGATCAAATTAGACAGAAATGACATCTTTAAAATACTAAGTCTTCAATCACTTGGGTGTTTAAAAAATACTGATGCCTGGCTACTCCAGATCAACTGAATCAAAAATCTCTGGGGATGGTATATGGGTATCATTATTTTCTGAGAAATTCCTCAGTTGATTTTAATGTGCAGCTAGGGTGGTAAACACTAGGCCCTGGCCTCTCTATTTGTGGGGTTCTGCCAGTTTAATCCTCTGAAAGGGGAATAAGTCATGTTGAATAACACAAGGAATTACGGAAGGAACTAGTGATGTTGAGCTTCAGAGAAAAACTTTCAAGGATACGTGGACTTAAAGGACTATCATATAGTTGAGGCATTAGATTGCTTCTAATCCAACAGACAAAAACTTGAGGGAATCAGGTATCATTGCAGCCCAAGGAAGTGCTTTCTAACAGTCAGTGATGTCCTCAGAAACAATGAACTTTCTGGGAGAGGCGACTGTGGCAGTCCCATAGGCTGGATAACTCTTTAGTGGGACTCATTGATTCAACATTTGCCATGCCCATACTACTTCCTAACAGAAAAGTTGCAGAGGTTTTTCAGCATCAGAATAATTTTTGGAAGAATGGTTTAGTTAACCACTGTGAATTTCTGATTCTATGAAATATTTATTTAATAATTTTCATGATTTTTTCATGAAATGGCTATTAGTATAGTCTTTACCATATCCATATCTCTAAATCTGGGGGGAAAAGAAATGTTACTTATGGGTAACTAGTTCTGTGTGAGGGATTAGAATACACAGGGGCACATAGAATTATGTGGGAGAAACAGTAGAAATGCTAATAATGGAGAAATCTTAGGCTTCCCCGGTGGTCCAGGGGTTAAGAATCTGCCTGCCAATGCAGGGGACATGGATTCAATCCCTGGTCCGGGAGGATCCCACATGTCATGGGCCAACTAAGTCCCTGCACCACAACTTCTAAGCCTGCATGCTGCAACTACTGAAGCCCGCATGTATAAAGCCCATGCTCCACAGAAAGAGAAGCCCCAAAAGGAGAAACCCATGCACCAAAAGGAAGAGTAGCCCCTGATTGTCACAGCTAAAGTATGCAAGCAGCAATAAAGACCTAGAGCAATCACAAATAAATAAATAATAATAAAAATAATGGAGCAATCTTATTGGGAAAAGAAAGCTCAGAATCATGCAACTTCTGAAGGATATATCTACTGTGTTGATTGCAAGAGAAGGGCAATGATATTGTGCTGTAAAGTTTATATGGAGATAAAATAGCAGTTAAAATGTCTGACAGATTTAAAAATATAATTAGTTTTTTTAAGTGCACATGAAGTGATGGCCATAATTCATCATATATTGGACCACAGAGTCAAAAAATGCAAATGATTGAAACCATATAAGCATGTTCTTTAATTGCAGTGGAATTAAGCTAGGAAATCAATAATAAAATAATTAGAAAATTACTAAGTATTTGGAAATTAAGTAATACACTTCTAAATAACCTATGGATCTAAGAAGAGACCACATTTAAAATTAGAAACTATTTTGAACTAAAAGAAATATTTTTTTCATATTATGAAAGTACAACATATTAAAAACAAGGCACAACTTAAGCTGTGCTCAGAGGCATATTTGTAGCCTTAAATGTATATATTAGAAAAGAAGAAAGGCTGAAAATCATTGTAAGAGTTAGGGAAGTAATACCAACTTAAAGGAAGTGTTAGAGTGAGTCAAATGAAATTATCTGTATTCAACAATTTTTTACTTTTACAAACAGTAATTTCATTTTGTTCAACCTAAAAGAAGGAAGGAAATAATAAAAATGGAACTTAATTTATAGTGAAATAGCAAACCAAGTTATAATGGTGAGAATCAAAACTAAAGTTGGTTCTCTATGAAGATTAATATTTGATGTTACTGAGTTCAAAGGTCCTCAGTTCATAAAGTTCAAAATTATTTTCCTCCTCCCCCACCTCTCCTTATTATCATATATTATTTTCCTTTTCCATTATCATTCTCTTACAATTATATAGTAAAGTTTTCCAATGGTTACATGACACATAGTATTGCAACAGATTGAAAGTAAAAGTACATAAGAGAAACCAGCTCTCTTCTATTAAATCTGATATTAAGAGAGACTTGAAATGTGAAACAATGCAATTCTTGTCAATCAATTTTTGTTATAAAATATTGTTATTTTCATTTAAACAAATATTTTTTAATAAAATGGTGTTACTTGTTTAGATGTAATTCATTTTTAATGAATTAATAACTATTTTTAAATGGTCACAATTTATTTCTAATATGATAAATATTGATACATACAGACCACACACAAGTTCTTTAAGGTCTTCAAAATTTTTAAGAATGTAAAGAAATCTGAGAATCACTGGACTAATAAAATTGATTTACCTCTGATGAGGTTGGTCAAGAAAAAAGTAAAAAAGAAGGCATGAATCTCTACAATAAGAAATAAAAAGTAGGTATCACTGTATGTCCTACAGACACTAAAAAGATAATATTACAAATACTTTTACACTAATTCATTTAAAATTTTAATGGATTGGCAAATTTCTAGAAATTGTAACTCACTAAAATTGATGCAAAAAGAAGTGGAAAGTATGAATGGTTCTATATTTACTTAAACATTTTATCTCTAATTAAAAACTTTCCTCTAGTAATATACGAAATCCTATTTAAACCTGATGACTTTGCTGGTGAATTTTACCAAACAATTAAAGAAGAAACAATACTAATCAATTAAGTCTTCAAGAGAATAGAATAAAAAGGAACACTTGCCAACTTATTTAAAGACAGCAACATAATTTGGTGCTAAGACCTCATGGGGACAATACAAGAAAGGAATATCACAGGCCAATCTCTTTCATGATAGATGCAAAATTCCTAAACAAAGTATTAGCAAATTTAATCCAGTGATTCATAATAGGAGAATACATCACAACCAGGTTGAGTTTAATCCAAGAATCTAAGAATCTAATGTTAGTTTAATATTTGAAAATTAATGTAATTTATGACATTAATGGAGTAATGGATATACATTACATGGTCAATTCAACTGATGCAGAAAAAGCATCAACAATTTTTAAAGTTCAACAATTACTCATGACATAAAGATAAAACAACTCTTAAAATTAAATATAGAAGGGAATTTCACTAACTTGATAAAGGATAGTTACAAAATACCTATTGCAGACATCATACTTAATCTGAGATACTGAAAGCTTTTCTCTCAGATTGAGAATGTGACAAGGATGCTCACTGTCACCACCATGATTCATTACTTTTCTGAAGTCAGAGCAGTAAGTCAAGAAAAAATATATAATAGGCATAAGTATTAGAATAAAGGGAAAATGAGAAGACTATAATATTATTCAAAGATAATATGATACATATATATAAAATTCAAAAGAATCTTCAGAGAAACCATCGGCATTGCATTTCTTTACATAATTTCACTGCTGCATATGTATCCAGTAAAATGTATACATGTGTGCACCAAAAGACATTTACAGTATTTATAGCAGCATTATCTGCAATATTCATTAACTGGAAAAAATTCAAATGCCCATCAAGAGCAAAATGAAAAAATAAGTTGAGATATATTCATAAAATGGTATACTATATGGCAATAAAAAGAAACAAACCAATGACAGATACAATAACATGGAGAATCTCACAAGCACTATGCTAAATGAAAGAAACCAGGAGCAAGAAGTATATGTTGTGTGATAACATTTACATGACTCTCAGAAAAGGCAAAACTAATTTATTGCATTAGAAGAGTAATTCCATTTAGAAAGCAGGGAAAGGAACTAGGAAAGGGTACAAGACGGAGATTTCTTAGGTGCTGGTGGCGCTTTATTTCTTGATTTAAGTGGAGATGACATGAATACATTCTCTGTGTAAAAATTCATCAAGAATTTTGAGCAGTTAAGAATTTTCTACTTTTCTATATGTATAAATTTCAGTAAAATAATTCATAAAGGTATTTGTACAAGATATTGAAGAAGAGAGATCTTTTCACATGTACAGGCAAATGAATGACTGTTGAATAAGAAGGCTTAGAGAAATTTCAGGACTGACACAAAAATATTTTGAGATAAATGAAACTGTGCCAAAAGAATGACCATAATATAATTGTGCAATTTGGCTCAACATTATTATGGGAGAGGAAAAAATGTAAAAATCAAATCATTCTGTTTTGGTGTTGGAAATTTTTATTGAAATTTGAGCATTGTTGAAGGATAAATTGGGAGATTGGGGTTGGCATATACACACTACTATACATAAAATAAATAACTAATAAGGACCTACTGTATAGCACAGGAAACTCTACTCAGTATTCTGTAATGGCCTTAAAACAGAGACTCACAGATGTGGAGAACAAACTTATGATTGCCGGGGGAGGGATGCAGGGAAGGATAGTTGGGGAGTTTGGGATGGACATGCACATAATGCTCTGTTTAAAATGGATAAAGACCTACTTATAGCTTATGGAGCTCTGCTTAATGTTGCGTGGTGGCCTGGATAGGAGGGGCGTTCGGAGGAGAATGGATATATAGTACGGATGGCTGGGTCTCTTTCTTTTCTGTTCACCTGAAACTGTCACAACATTATTTGTTGATTGGCTATACCATCGTGAAAGTTGCTCAGTCGTGTCCGACTCTTTGCAACCCCATGGGCCGGTCCATGGAATTCTCCAGGCCAGAAAACTGGAGTGGATAGCCTTTCCCTTCTTCAAGGGATCTTCCCAACCCAGGGATTGAACCCAGGTCTCCTGCACTATAGGCAGATTCTTTACCAGCTGAACCACAAGGGAAGCCCTAAAAAGGGGACACTGTGGCTGCATGGGCCGGGAAAGGAACCCCGGCCTCCCATGTGGCAGGCGAGGATTCTACCACTCACCCACCCACTCCAATATAAAATAAAAAGCTTAGAAAAATACTCTGTAATGGTCTATATGGGAAAAGAATCTATAAAAAGTGGACATATGTATATTTATAACTGATTCACTTTGCTGTACAGCAGAAACTAACCAACAATGTAAATCAAATATCTACAATTAGGTTTTTTATGTTCATATTCTTTTTTTAATTTTAAATTTATTTTTTAATTGAAGGATAATTGTTTTACAGAGTGTGTTGATTTCTGCCAAACATCAACATGAATCAACCATAGGTATACATATGTCCCCTCCATCTTAAACCTCCCTCCCACCTCTCTCCCTATCTCACCCCTGTAGGTTGTTACATAGCCCCAGTGTGAGTTCCCTGAGTCATATAGCAAATTTCCATTGGCTATGTGTTTAACATATGGTAATGTAAGTTTCCATGTTACTCTCTTCATACATACCACCCTCTCCTTCCTCCCTGCCCCCCACGTCCATAAGTCTGTTTTCTATGTCTGTGTCTCCATAGATGCCCTGCAAATAATTTCATGAGTACATGTTTCTAGATTCCATATATATGTGCTAGTATATGATATTTTTCTCTTTCTGACTTACTTCACTGTGTATAATAGACTCTAGGTTCATCCATCTTGTTAGAACTAACTCAAATGTGTTCTTTTTTGTAGCCAAGTAATATTCCATTGTATATATGTACCACAGTTTCTTTATCCATTCATCTGTCAATGGACAGATTTAGGTTGCTTCCATGTTCTGGTTATTGTAAATAGTGCTGCAATGAGCATTTGGGTACATGTATCTTTTTCAATTTTTGTTTCCTCAGGGTATATGACTAGTAGTGGGACTGCTGGGTCATATAGTGGTTTTATTCCTGAATTTTTAAGGAATCTCCATCATGTCTTCAGAGTGGCTATAAATCAATTTACATTCCCACCAACAGTGCAAGAGGGTTCCCTTTTCTCCACACCCTCTCCAGAGTTCATTGTTTGTAGACTTTCCAATAAAGATTTTTTAAAAATGTGAACATTGCTTAGAAAATAATGGTATGGGGTGGGGATGGTAGGAAAGCTCAAGAGGGACAGGATATATGTATACATATAGCTGGTTCACTTTGTTGTGCAGCAGAAAATAATACAGCATTAAAGCAATTATACTCCAATAAAAAAAGAAAAAATAATGGTACAGAGAATTATAGATGAAATAACTCTCTGTGTAGTTCAGCAACTACATAAAATATCATACTAGAAGCCTTGGAAAAATTGAACCTCAAGTTTAAAAAGACCTCCTAATCTAAGAAAAATATATCATGGCTAAACATAAAATAAAGCAGACATAATTTTAGATGAGATCAGTAATGTCCATGATATGGTAGAAGAGAAATTACTGACAGCAAAAAAGTATTACAGAAATAACTTTCAAGGGCCACAAAATCCAACAATAAAAGTTTTTTATGACATAAAATGTTCAAAATCAGGCTGAGAACCAATGGAACAAGGTCATCAATGTAAAATGAAGGAACAGCCACAGAGAAAACCTTTTTTTCTTTCATCCTTATTGAAGAATATTTTAGAAAATGTCTTATTTCTAAACTTCCTATTCTCAGTGTTCCAGCCTCTTCTCGTTCCCCTCTATAAAATCTCACCAGGTTATCTGATCTATTCCCAAAATTTCAACCACCGCCTACCTGTGTGTTGATGTCTTCAAATCTTTATCTCCAGCCACCCCTCTCTTTTGAGCTCCAGATCTCAAAACATTCTACTGCTATTTTCACTTGGATAATTCAAGCACACAACCTCCAAATGTCAAAAGCCAAACTCGTGATCTTTTCTGCAAACCTGTTCTTCCTCCTTTGTTCTAAATTGCAGTTAGTCATACAATCTTCCTCCTAGCTGGCCAATATAAAATAATCTTAGAGTCATTTTTAACTCCTCTTCTCCCTCAACCTCAAATCCAGAAGGATTTCATGATCATTTTACAAGGATCCAAGAAACAGCATATTCAACAAGCATCATAGAGACAGGGAGCATAATTTTGGGCTCATCTTCCCAGCCCCCAAGAAATATTTATCAAAAACTTATTTGAGAGAAAGCACGAGTCATTTCCTAAAAGAAAAATCCTTCATCATTCCTTCTAATCCAGAGAGTCTAATATATACTCTGCATCTTTTATTTATTACAATTTAAAGAAACCATTTTTATTTCTAGAACTCCACACCACTTGGCAAAAGCAACCTTTTCAACTCAGATGTTTGAGCCAGAAAGCAAAAGGTTGGTCATTTTGCATCAATTTAGATCATCAGAGAGCTGATATCTATTTTAATGGTTCCATGAAAGATTGGTCTTTACTGAATTGTACCTATTCATAATGTAATCAGCCAGCACTGAACTAATATAACAAATGGCCCTTTGAAACTCACCCAGAACACTGTTCTTCCCTTTTTATAAGTTTCCTCAGGAGACATTTATGTCTAAGCACTAGTATGTCTCTTAAGCAATAGGCTTGTTTGTATCTTATACACATTGAATTGCTGGAAAAGTTAGAAGCAACGTGTAGATCAATAAAGCATGAATTTTTAGCACCATTAGTGGCTCCAGTTTATGTCCCACCTTTCTTTTATTTTTCTATCTACTTTCAAGTTATGTTTTCTTGGATCCTTGTAAAACGATCATGCAATCCTTCTGGAACAAGATGAACTATAAGGAAATAGCTAAACAAGCTTCCAAGCATTCAATACATAGGACATCTCACCACATCTGTTTTTTTATGCAGTACTGTCAGCAGTAGCTGCACATCAAAATCACTTTTGACATTTTATACACACTCAAATGTCCAAGCCTCTCTCTAGACTTACTGAGGATCTTGAGGGAACAGATCCAGGAATTAGTATTGAAATAAACATAAAACTACACAAATTGCTCCATAAAAGATAATAATTGATCAATTGGACTCCATCAAAATTAAGAATTTTTTGAAAATACTGTTAAGAGAATGAAAAGACAAGCCACAAAGAAGACAGTTGCAAATAATACATCAAATAAAGGACCTATATTCAGACTACATAAATAACTCTCAGAACTGAATAATATGAAGACAAACAATCCAGTACAAATACAAACAGAAGATCTAAATAACTATTTCATTAAAGAAGATATACAGATGGTAAATAAGCACATGAAATAATATTCACTAAATTTAGTTATTGTTATTTAGTTGTGTTGCTAAGTTGTGTCCAACTCTTTGCAACCTCATGGACTGCAGCATGCCAGGCTTCCCTGCCTTTCACCATTTCCCAGAGTTTGCTCAAACTCATGTCCATTGAGTCAGTTATCTTTACTTATTAGGGATATGCAAATTAAAACCATATCTATTAGAATGTCTAAAATTTATTTTTTTTTTCTTTTCATTTTTTTTTTTTATTAGTTGGAGGCTAATTACTTCACAACATTTTAGTGGGTTTTGTCATACATTGATATGAATCAGCCATAGATTTACACGTATTCCCCATCCCGAACCCCCTCCCACCTCCCTCTCCACCTGATTCCTCTGGGTCTTCCCAGTGCACCAGGCCCGAGCACTTGTCTCATGCATCCCACCTGGGCTGGTGATCTGTTTCACCATAGATAGTATACATGCTGTTCTTTTGAAATATCCCACCCTCACCTTCTCCCACAGAGTTCAAAAGTCTGTTCTGTATTTCTGTGTCTCTTTTTCAGAATGTCTAAAATTTAAACTCTGACAATACCAGGTATTGGTGAGGATGTGGAATAACTGGAACTCTCATTTGCTGCTGGTGGTAAAGTAAAATATTACAGCCATTTTGGAAAACAAATTGACAGTTTCTTAAAATGTTAAACATGCTTTTACCATGTTAAAGGCATACAGTCATACAAAGACTTGTAGTTGAATGTTCACAGAAGTTTTATTAGTAAAAGCCAAAAAACTGGAAACAATACCAATGTCCATCAACAGGTAAATCAGACAAATTATAGTATATCTATAAAATGGAATACCACTCATCAATAAAAGAACTAAACTACTGATACACACTACAATATGAATGAATCTCAAAATAATTTTGTTTAGTAAAAGATGCCAAACAAATAAAGGATACATGCTGTATGATTCCATTTACATAAAATTCTAATAAACACAAACTAATCTATAGTGACAGAGGCAGATCAGTGGTTGCCTAGAGATGGAGGGAGGAAGAAAGTGTGCAGGGGAGGAATTACAAAGGGATATAAGGAAACGTGGGGTGATAGAGATGTTCATAATCTTGACTGTGGTGATGATTTCATGGATGTAAACATATGTCAAAACCTATCAAATTACACACACTTAAGTGCAGTTTATTGTATGCAATTACATCTCAATAAAACTATTTTAAAAAACTGTATACATGGTCCTGATGAAGAACTAAGATTGAGAACCACTGGTCTTCAGGATAAACAAACACCAAGTATGCCATTTAATACTTTCACAATCTTTCTATTCTATTTCTTTCAACTCTATCCAAACCATCCTGTGTTACTTACAACTTTTGAGTATGCCTTCTCCTTGTGTCTCTGAGCCTTTGACCATGGTGTGTCCTCAGCCTGTAGGTCATCTTCTCTTCTCCACTTGTTAAATTTCTGCCTATCCTTCAAAAGTCAGCTAAAATGTCCCTAACTTCTGGGATTTCCTCCAAACTCCCCCTACCTGTCCTTACTCCCTGTGTCCTAGGATGCTCTTTGTTTAAGTACCACTATTTTCAAATTTACAAGGCAACAATTCCACATTTTCTGTACACATCATGCCCTGTAACCACCCTGAGCAGCATTTCTCAACTTTTTAAAAATCCATGTTCTCTTTAATAAACATCAGGATTTTAGCCCTCAAAGCTATCCTTAATTCTGAGACTCTTTGCAACATCTGCATATACTTACTAGTCCCAAATTATTATTCAAGCTTTAATTTCTGTTGTTCACATTATGAAATAATATAGTTTGTCCAAATAAAAAATAATATTGTGTAATTTAATATACTTTAAGTTATACCTGTTTTCCCTCCCTCCCGCTACCCTGGAGGTTCTGACATACATCCCTCTCACTCCCAGTCAACAAACATCACACTAAGGAAGAGGAATATGTCTTTTTCTTCTTTGAATCCCAGTGTTGGATGCACAGTAAGGTTTGGAATGAAGGTTTGGAAACTCTCATTGAACTTATCCTATAAGGGGCAGAGAGAGACTGTTAGAATACATAATAGTAAAATTCATAAGAAGGTTCAGATCTAAGTGACAAAATTGTTGTTGTTTAGCTGTTAAGTCATGTGCAACTCTTTCACGATCCCATGGGCTATAGGTCACCAGGCTCCTCTGCCCATGGGAATTCCCAGACAAGAATATTGGAGTGGGTTGCCATTTCCTTATCCAGGGAACCTTCCCAACCCAAGGATTGAACCCATGTCTCCTGCATTGTAGCATTCTTTACCACTGAGCCATCAGGGAAGCCCCGAATGACAAAATCAGTTCTGTTCAGTCACTCAGTCATGTCTGACTCGTTGCGACCCCATGGACTGCAGCACACCAGGCTTCCCTGTCCATCACCAACTCCTGGAGCTTGCTCAAGCTCATGTCCATTGAGTCAGTGATGCCATCCAACCATCTTATCCCCTGTTGTCCCTTTCTTTTCCTACCTTTAATCTTGCCCAGCATCAGGGTCTTTAAAATGAGTCAGTTTGTTGCATCAGATGGCCAAAGTAATGGAACTTCAGCTTCAGCATCAGTCCTTCCAATGAATATTCAGGACTGATTTCCTTAAGGATTGACTGGTTTGATCTCCTTGCAGTCCAAGGGACTCTCAAGAGTCTTCTCCAACACCACAGTTCAAAAGCATCAGTTCTTTGGTGCTCAGCTTTTTTTTATAGTCCAACTCTCACATCCATACATGACTACTGGAAAAACCACAGCCTTGACCAGACGGACCTTTGTCAGTAAATTAATATCTCTGCTTTTTAATATGCTGTCTAGGTTTGTCATAACTTTTCTTCCAAGGAACAAGCATCTTTTAATTTCATGGCTGCAGTCACCATCTGCAGTGATTTTGGAGCCCAAGAAAAGAAAGTCTGTCACTGTTTCCATTGTTTCCCTATCTATTTGCCATGAAGTGATGAGACCAGATGCTTGATCTTAATTTTTTGAATGTTCAGTTTTAAGCCAGCTTTTTCACTCTCCTCTTTCATCTTCATCAAGATGCCCTCTAGTTCCTCTTCACTTTCTGCCATTAGAGTGGTATCATCTGCATATCTGAGGTTATTGATATTTCTCCTGGCAATCTTGATTCCAGCTTGTGCTTCATCCAGCCTGGCATTTCACATGATGTACTCTGCATTTTAGTTAAATAAGCAAGGTGACAATATACAGCCTTGATGTACTCCTTTCCAATTTGGAACCACTGACTACAAGATGGCAGAGTAGAAGGACATGTGCTCATCTTCTGTGAGAACTGCAAAATTGCAACTAACTGCTGAAAAACCATTGACAGAAGAATGTTGGATCCCACGAAAAAAAGATACCCCATGTCCAAAGGCAAAGGAGAAGCCCCAATAAGATGGTAGGGGGGTATCTAACTATGTTTAGAATTGAACCCCATAGCCACCAGAGATGCTCGGAGGGCTCAAATAACACCTTATGCACAACAAGATGCAGGGAACCTACAAGAGACTAAGCCAGACCTGCCTTTGAGTGTTGAGTGTTTCCTGCAGAGGCACAGGTCAGCAGTGGCCTGCTGCAGGGACAGGGGCTTTGGCTGCAGCAGACCTGAGAGGAACAGCATGTTAGCCCCACTACAGAGTCACTGAGCAGACAACCCACAAACTGGAGACCAATTATACCAAAGAATTTCTTGCACTGTTGCAAAAGTTCTAGGGCCCACAAGAGATTTCCCAACCTGTGGATCTGGCAAAGACACTGAGAATCTCCAGGGAATTTGACCTTCTGAAGGCCACTGGAATTTGATTATAGAACTTCCACAGGACTGGGGAAATGGACTCTTGAAGGGCACAAATAAAACCTTGTGTACACCAGGACCCAGGAAAAAGGAGCAGTGACCCCAAAAGACACTGACCCAGCCTTGCCTGTGAGTGTCAAGGACTCTCCAGCGGAGGTGCGGGTTGACAGTGCTCTGCTGTGGGGTCAGGGGCACTAAATACAACAGTTCTCGCATAAGTCCTTTCGAAGGAGGTCACCATTATGGCCATAACCCCTACCATAGTATGGCCTCAGACAAAACTACAGGGAGGGAACACAGCACCACCCATCAACAGAAAATTGGATTAAAGATTTCCTGAGCATGGCCCCACCCATCAGAGCAAGACCCAGATTTCCCCACAGCCAGTCCCTCCCATCAGGAAGCTTTCACGAGCCTCTTATCCTTATCCATCAGAGGGCAGACAAAATGGAAACCACAATTACAGAAAACTAACCAAACTGATCACTTGGATCACAGCCTTGTCTGACTCAAAGAAATTATGATCCATGCCATGTAGGGCCACCCAGGATGGATGAGTCATGGTGGAGAGTTCTGACAAAACGTGGTCCACTGGAGATGGGTATGGCAAATCACTTCAGTATTCTTGTGAACCCCATGAACAGTATGAAAAGACAAAAAGATATGACATTGAAAGATGAATTCTTCAGGACAGTAGATGCCCAATATGCCACTGGAAAAGAATGGAGAAATAACTCCAAGAAGAATGAAGAGGCTGAGTCAAAGCAAAAACAACGCCTAGTTGTGGAAGTGACTGGTGATGGAAAGAACAATATTGTATAGGAACCTGTAATGTTATGTTCCATGAATCAAGGTAAATTGGAAGTGGTTAAACAGGAGGTGGCAAGAATGAACATCACATTTTAGGAATCAGCAAACTAAAATGGACTGGAACAGGTAAATTTAATTCAGATGACCATTATATCTACTACTGTGGGCAGGAATCCCTTAGAAGAAATGGAGTAGCCCTCATAGTCAACAAAAGAGTCTGAAATGCAGTGCTTGGGGGAAATCTCAAAAATGACAGAATGATTTCTGTTCATTTCCAAGGAAAACCATTCAATATCACAGTAATCCAAGTCTATGCCCCAACCACTAATGCCGAAGAAGCTGAAGTTGAATGGTTCTATGAAGACCTACAAGACCTTCTAGAACTAATGCAAAAAAAAAAAAAAAAAAGTCCTATTCATCATAGGGAACTGTAATGCAAAAGTAGGAAGTCAAGAGATACCTGGAGTAACAGGCAAGTTTGGCCTTGGAGCACAAAATGAAGCAGGACAAAGGCTAACAGAGTTTTGCCGAAAGAACATACTACTCATAGCAAACACCCTCTTCCAACAACACAAGAGATGACTTTACACATGAACATCACCAGATGGTCAGTACCGAAATCAGACTGATTATATTCTTGGCAGCTGAATGGAGAAGCTCTATACAGTCAGCAAAAACAAGACCTGGAGCTGACTGTGGCTCAGATCATAAACTCCTTATGCCAAATCAGACTTAAATTGAAGGAAGTAGGGAAAACTGCTAGGCCATTAAGGTATGACTTACATCAAAGTTCAGTTCAGTTCAGTCGCTCAGTCATGACCGACTTTTTGCGACTCCATGAACTGCAGCACACCAGGCCTCCCTGTCCATCACCAACTCCCAGAGTTTACTCAAACTCATGTCCATCGAGTCCGTGATGCCATCCAGCCATCTCATCCTCTGTCGTCCCCTTCTCCTCCTGCCCCCAATCCCGCCCAGCATCAGGGTCTTTTCCAATGAGTCAACTCTTCGCATGAGGTGGCCAAAGTACTGGAGTTTCAGCTTCAGCACCAGTCCTTCCAGTGAACACCCAGGACTGATCTCCTTTAGGATGGACTGGTTGGATCTCCTTGCAGTCCAAGGAACTCTCAAGAGTCTTCTCCAACACCACAGTTCAAAAGCATCAATTTTTCGGCACTCAGCTTTCTTCACATTCCAACTCTCACATCCATACATGACCACTAGAAAAACCATAGCCTTGACTAGATGGACCTTTGTTGGCAAAGTAACGTCTCTACTTTTTAATATGCTATCTAGGTTGCTCATAACTTTCCTTCCGAGGAGTAAGCGTCTTTTAATTTCATGGCTGCAGTCACCATCCACAGTGATTTTGGAGCCCCCCAAAATGAAGTCTGACACTGTTTCCACTGTCTCCCCATCTATTTCCCATGAAGTGATGGGACCAGATGCCATGATCTTAGTTTTCTGAATGTTAAACTTTAAGCCAACTTTTCTCTCCTTTTTCACTTTCATCAAGAGGCTTTTTAGTTCCTCTTCACTCTCTGCCATAAGGGTGGTGTCATCTGCATATCTGAGGTTATTGATATTTCTCCCGGCAATCTTGATTCCAGCTTGTGCTTCTTCCAGCCCAGCGTTTCTCATGATGTACTCTGCATATAAGTTAAATAAGCAGGGTGACAATATATAGCCTTGATGTACTCCTTTTCCTATTTGGAACCTATTTGGAACATGTTGTCCCATGTCCAGTTCTAACTGTTGCTTCCTGACCTGGATACAGGTTTCTCAAGAGGCAGGTCAGGTGGTCTGGTAGTCCCATCTCTTTCAGAATTTTCCACAGTTTATTGTGATCCACACAGTCGAAGTCTTTGGCGTAGTCAATAAAGCAGAAATAGATGTTTTTCTGGAACTCTCTTGCTTTTCTGATGATCCATCAGATATTGGCAATTTGATCTCTGGTTCCTCGGCCTTTTCTAAAACCAGCTTGAACATCTAGAAGTTCATGGTTCACGTATTGCTGAAGCCTGGCTTGGAGAATTTTGATCATTACTTTGCAAGTGTGTGAGATGAGTGCAATTGTGTGGTAGTTTGAGCATTCTTTGGGATTGCCTTTCTTAGGGATTGGAATGAAAACTGACCTTTTCCAGTCCTTTGGCCACTGCTGAGTTTTCCAAATTTGCTGGCATATTGAGTGCAGCACTTTCACAGCATCATCTTTTAGGATTTGAAATAGCTCAACTGGAATTCTATCACATCCACTAGCTTTGCTCGTAGTGATTCTTTCTAAGGCCCACTTGACTTCACATTCCAGGATGTCTGGCTCTAGGTGAGTGATCACACCATTGTGATTATCTGGGTCATGAAGACCTTTTTTGTACAGTGGAAGTGACAAATAGATACAAGGGATTAGATTTGATAGAGTGACTGAAAAACTATGGACAGCGGATCATGACATTGTATAGGAGGTGATTATCAAAACCATCCCCAAGAAAAAGAAATGCAAAAAGGCAAAATGACTGTCTGAGGACGCCTTACAAATAGCTGAGAAAAGAAGGGGAGCAAAAGGCAAAGGAGAAAAGGAAAGATATACCCATTTGAATAAAGAGTTCCAAAGAGTAGCAAGGAGAGATAAGAAAGCCTTCCTAAGTGAACAATGCTGAGAAAGAGAGGAAAACAATAGAATGGGAAAGACTAGAGATCTCTTCAAGAAAATCAGAGAAACCAAGGGAACATTTGATGCCAAGATGAACACAATAAAGTACAGAAATGGTGTGAACCTAACAGAAGCAGAAATATTAAGAAGAGGTGGCAAGAATACACAGAAGAACTGTACAAAAAAGATCTTCATGACCCGGATAACCATGATGATTATCTAGAGCCAGACATCTTGGAGTGTGAAGTCAAGTGGGCCTTAGGAAGCATCACTATGAACAAAGCTAGTGGAGGTGATGGAATTCCAGTTGAGCTATTTCAAATCCTAAAAGATGATGCTGTGAAAGTGCTGCACTCAATATGCCACCAAATTTGGAAAATTCAACAGTGGCCACAAGACTGGAAAAAGTCAGTGTTCATTCCAATCCCAAAGAAAGGCAACGACAAAGAATGCCCAAACTACCACACAATTGCACTCATCTCACACACTAGCAAAATAATGCTCAAAATTCTCCAGGCTAGGCTTCAACTGTATGTGAACCAAAAACTTCCAGATGTTCAACCTGGATTTAGACAAGGCAGAGGAACCAGAGGAATCAGGAACAATGGATCACCAACATCCACTGGATCATAGAGAAAGCAAGAGAATTTCAGGAAAACTTCTGCTTTATTGACTATGCCAAACCCTTTGACTGTGTGGATCACAACAAACTGTGG
Organism: Cervus elaphus; assembly: GCF_910594005.1. Classification (NCBI taxonomy): domain Eukaryota; kingdom Metazoa; phylum Chordata; class Mammalia; order Artiodactyla; family Cervidae; genus Cervus; species Cervus elaphus. The sequence continues at coordinate 43,356,487 of NC_057825.1, read as the reverse complement.
AAAATTCTTAAAGAGATGGGAATACCAGACCACCTTACATGCCTCATGAGAAATCTGTATGCAGGTCAAGAAGCAATAATTAGAATTGGACCATGGAACAACAGACTAGTTCCAAATTGGAAAAGGTGTACTTCAAGTGACAAAATACATATAGACAAATCACTAGGATCAAGCAGGTATCCTTCCAAGAATTTGGAAAACCATTAGAAACTATGAAAATACTAGACTGTTTTCCATAATGTCTAATGTGTGGTATAAATGAACACTACTTTATTGGAATATGAATTGCTATGGCATCCAACCATAAAACAGGCTTCTAAGGCAGCACCAGTGGTAAAAGAACCCACCTGCCAATGCAGGAGACATAAGGGATGCAGGTTAGATTCCTGGGTCAGGAAGATCCCCTGGAAAAGGGCATGGCAACCCACTCCAGTATTCTTGTCTGGAGAATCCCATAGATGGAGGAGCCTGGCGGACTACAGTCCATAGGGTTACAAAGAATCAGACACAACTGAAGCAGCTTAGCATGCATGCATGCACCAAGCATAAAACACACTTTTGAAAGCAAACAAAAAACATGTTTTGGAGGAGGCTCAGGTAATAATAGACATTGTAGTAAAATGTCCATTCCTGTAGTAAAAGCTAGGATCTTAGAGTACTTAGTAAAGTTGTGAAGGAGCCAAAATAAAATTTCTGAGAAATAAGGCATCTGCTTGTCCTAGCATATTCTGTTTTTGCAGGAGTCTCAAAGGCAACACACTGCAGTGTGGTTGAGTGGGCCTGTTCAACCCTTGTCTGACAGGGAGGGGCATCTACACCTCCTGCCTGAGGATAAACCATGATCTTTCTGCAAGTGTGTATTTCCTTGGGGCAGAGAATGGGGCTTGATGGCAATTAAGTACAGTGTGAGGAACAAATAGTAAATGTTTCACATTCTTTTTTTTCCCATTCTTTAGTGCAAAAATGGGAGGCAGTTTTACAAACCTTTCAAATCTCTCTCAGATGAACAAAAAACACTTGAAAAAACTTTATTCAGCTTCATCTAATCCACTGTGTGAGTATGGGGCTTTAAAGCTTAGTATGGTTTCATGATAAATAAAATCTGTATGTATGAATTATCCTTTCATTTCTTTTTCCAAAATGATTCCAAGAACTAGTCTTTAGAATCAAGACATTGTCCTCATCTTTAACATACTTTCTTAATTATTAGTTTCCTTAGAGTTCTTGGTATACGAAGACAAAAAACATAGAATTCCTGACTTCCTGTTGCTCACAATCTTTCCCACAACTACCTGTAATATTTCCACAGCTGTTTTTTAGGTGCCAAACAAGTTAGGGAACTTAGTCTTTTACTCTTATTTCCAGCCTTGTGCCCCACACTCAGGTTTTCTGTGATGCACAGATGTTTACCTGTCTTGTATAAGTTGAAAATGTGTATGTCAAAGAGTGACTGTCAGTCATTGATATTTCTAATCCTGGGTACAGTTTAATACATTTCTGTTTAATAAATGAATATTATGTCTCTCACATTACTCTTTGAGAAACTTCCAAGCACCTTTTAAAAAAGCTAATGGGAAGTGTTCTCTTGTGGCTCATGGGAGACTGTATCTGCCAGAATATAATATGGAAAGAAAAGATAGGATATTCTGCTTTTCACCAGGATATCCTGCAGAATGTTATTTTTCCTGTTACACATTTTTTCTTCTAAGCACAGAACTCTCAAGGGCATACTTGGCCTAATCAGAAATAGGGACTAAAGTGTAACAAATGGAGGGCAACTTCAGGAGGAAAATCACAGTATTTAATTCAGCCCATAAGGTGTAATTCAAGACAGCTGCTGCCTCCTTGTAACAATAGCAGTCTTCTCAAGACAACACATCTTTCTTTGTTTCCTAGCACTGATGGCTAATATACGTACGGTTTGAAGAACAACATTTACTATAGTAACTAACTTCAGCTACGACAGAAGTGATAATGAAAATAAATAGGTAGTTAGACTCCAGTGTATTTAAGCTTTTTAGGTTCTAAAAAAAAGAACAACAAAAACAAAACCCCAACAACAACACGTGGGATATAAAACTAGATCAAGTAGTCATTTCGCATGTTTTCCTCCACAAAGAAAACCACTGCAGAAAAAGATGGGATCTGTACTCACAGTTGAAATTGAGCCAACAATGAAAAACTGAAGAATCATGTTTGTTACAGAATTAGTTTGAGAAGAGTTCATTGCACTTTAATCTGTTCAGCTTAATTAGTGCTATTTACGGTAAGACTCCACTGTTTCTTCCCTACATCATTTTCAAACTTAAAAGTGCAAACTTGGTATTTTCTGGGCATATGCATCATCAGACACTCCTGTCCATGCTGCATATGTCACACAGGCCAAAGATGTGCACCCAGAAACGTGGGAATGGGACAGATGTGGGGTGACTTGGGAAGACAAAGAGAAGGAAGGGATAGGAAGGTACACTTAAGTGCCTACTACATGTCAGGCACTCTGCAAGATACTTTATGCATTATCCAAAAGCTGGCCAATCTCCTCTTCTCTCCCACCCAAGGTTTTCCATTTAGTAGGGGTAGTGTGACTACTAATGGCATCATGCTACAGGAATCACCAGGCCAATTAATCCCAAGCATTCTCAAGTTGTGGAGAGAAGATACACTATGTCCACAGAAATGGTACATTTGACTTTCCTACCCTGAAGAGGAATTTAAGGAAGTCTTATTTCCCAGAGATTGCTGCTTGCACTGATAAGGGAAGCACCAAGAAGGTTTTATCCCTCTCTGCATTTGTTGAATCTCAAATATCTTCAGGTTATAATAATCTTTATACCAAAGTACTCTTAAGATGGCATACTCTGATCTACTTTAGCAATGAACCCAAAGCAGTCAATCCACAGACAATCTATAGCATGATGTATGTGCAAGTATGTATGTGCATGCACACATATGTGTATGTAGACATGTATGTTTGTGTATGGTGCACGTGTGTGCACACACATGCATGCAAAACGTCTGGATAATGCAGAGAGAATTGAGTAGTTTGCCTACAAAGCTCTTTCTTGCCCTCTTCTGGGTGTTAATTCCTCCTCGAAGCTGTAGCTGAAGGGTCACTTTCTTACGAAGAAGCCTGGCCTAACTTCTGTGACTGTCCCAGCACCAATTCCTAGGGCCATGTCACGTCTGCAGTGTTGCTTTTGCTTGTGCAGCTTGTTGTTTGTTGGATTAGCACCTAACTCACTTCTACATTAACTCCATGAAAGCAGTGACCATGTCTTTTCCCTCATAGTTGTATATCCAGCATCTGGCACTGACCTTGAGACATAATATGCGGGCAATAAATATTTATTGAGTGAACAAACACAGGAGTTTTCACAAGGGGGAGTAGGTAAGACACTGAAGTGTGGCAGAGTTAAGGCAGACTGGGGTTGTCACCAAGCTGCTCTGAGCAGCCAGGGGTCAGCAGGAAGGAGCCAGGAAAGGACCTCTGAAGCAGGCAGTGCCATGTGCTCAGTCCTGCCCAACTCTTTGCGATCCCATGGACTCTGCCAGGCTCCTCTGTTCATGGGATTTTTCAGCAATAATACTGAAGTGGGTTGCCATTTTTCTTCTCCAGGGACTCTTCCTGACCCAGAGGTCAAACCCATGTCTCCTGTGTCTCCTGCTTTGCAGGGGATTCTTTGCCCACTGAACCTTTGGGGAAGCCTGTGAAGCAGGCAGAAAGGCACTCAAAGAAAGACAAGGAATCCCAAAGACAAACTTTGGCTCAACATGAAATAATGTCTTAGTATTAAGACAGCTGGTATACAAAATGTCTTTTGAAAATAATAAAATGAATCTCCTTTTGATAGCAGAATTTGGGTATAAGAAAATGTATGTTCAAAAACATTCTGATTCTTTCTGTAATACTAATTGTATAAATTAGTAAGTGACAAACATATGAAAGCTGACTCTTAAAAGATGATTTTTTAAAACTCTGAACTTTTGGAGAAAAAAGTCTATTAAAAAATTGCAGCTTTTAGAAGGAAGCCCGGACAAAGATCTTTCTACAATAAGGAAAGACAGTGAAGTAACAAGCAACTCAGAATTTAGACCCAATTACCCAACATAAATGTTATTAGTAAACTGAAATATTTTAAGATTCTTGTATTCTTATAAACTGAAAATTACAAACCATGCATACAATTGCATTGAAGTACTTGAATTAAATTTCAGTACTGAAGTTGTACAAGGAGCTGTACGTTTAAGAAATAGGCTTGAAAATAGGCAAAACTATGTGTGAATCCTGACACTTTGGATGGGATTCTTAACCCCTGGAGGTCTCAGTTCCTTAATATAGACTTATACCATGAACATAATTATGGTACCTCACAAAGTCATAAAGATGAAAGGAGACAACATATAAAAAGAGTTTGACTGTGCTTAGCATATGAGGGTTAAATAAGTGCTAATCATTGTGAAGTAACTGAAACTACCCCTTTAAACATTTAAAAACAGTTCTTAAAAACTTATTTCTCCCTCAGATTTGCTCTTCAATTTCACCCAGTTGGGTTTTTTCTCATCCATAAGAAGAATATTTAAATATATTCTTATTTTTCCTATTCAAAGTTAGCAAAAATGTGTTCCATGGGCACATAGGAGAGAATTTCTTTTTTCCTTCCCAGGTTTCTTCTTGTACCGCAGGAATTATTTCCTCTCTCCTTTTCTTCTCCTCTGCTTTCTGAACACACCTAGGCTGACTGCTTGGCTAGAGTTCACACTCACTGACTCCCTGTCACTGGTGTGGAGAGCTGAACTCATTCATTATTGAAGAAGGGTAGAGTCATTTTTCAGTCAGTATTTTGAAAGGATACTAACTTGGCATTTATAAATTAAGAATCTATAAATATTACATTATATATACTTACTCTTCTGTTTTAGTATTTATAAAGTTCTTAATGCAACCATCCTGTAGATAATTTTTTTCCTAGAGTGCTATATTTTAGGAAAGGTTTATCATGTTCCTCTGTCTCTTCCCTTTTTTTTTTTTTAAGCTTAAAGTTAGGCATCTTCCAGATGCAAGCATGCTTCAACTTAACTGAAGCTTAAGAACCACTAGTATCTTCAATTCATTTCCTGTCCCCTAATCTTAACCTTACAAGGTTTAACTTAGGTCACAGGGAGCAACTTGAACTATTTAACACTGGGTTTTTATATGATTATATAGCAAGCTAAAGACATTTTTGAAATACATCAAGACAGAATGATGATGGTAACTATATCTATATCTGTATATATATATATGTATATGTATATACAGAGAGAGATTAGGAAAAGCAGAGTACATATTTGGTAGCACAGTTCCTTGTTTTGAAAGCAAGATTAATAATACTAACCTGGCTTAGCTAAACATCTTTTGAAAGGTGTATGTTTTTCACAGACGGATGAATCCCTTATTCTAAATTTTTATGTTTCCATTTCATTTTTTTCTTTGTGTGAAAACCAATTAAGGAGATAATGAATATGCAAATTAAAAAGCAGAGACATTACTTTGCCAACAAAGGTCCGTCTAGTCAAGGCTATTGTTTTTCCAGTGGTCATGTATGGATGTGAGAGTTGGACTGTGAAGAAAGCTGAAAAATTGATGCTTCTGAACTGTGGTGTTGGAGAAGACTCTTGAGAGTCCCTTGGATTGCAAGGATATCCAACCAGTCCATCCTAAAGGAGATCAGTCCTGGGTGTTCATTGGAAGGACTGATGCTGAAGCTGAAACTCCAGTACTTTGGCCACCTCATGCGAAGAGTTGACTCATTTGAAAAGACCCTGATGCTGGGAGGGATTGGGGGCAGGAGGAGAAGGGGACGACAGAGGATGAGATGGCTGGATGGCATCACCGACTCGATGGGCATGAGTTTGAGTAAACTCTGGGAGTTAGTTGGTGATGGACAGGGAGGCCTGGCGTGCTGTGATTCATGGGGTCGCAAAGAGTCGGACACGACTGCGTGACTGAACTGAACTGAACTGACTGAATATGCAAATAAAAAAATTCAGTCCCACTATAGACCATTTTTAGGTGAATGACTCTACGCAGTTTTGAAGAAGGCACCTAAGTAAGTATTTTAATCTAGACTTTCAGGAGTCCTGGAGAAATTTTAATGGCCAGGATCTGCACATGTTATTGCTAGTGCCAAATATATGTGTTGCCTCCTTAGATCCTGATCTGCATCCTTTCTTCTATGAAAATGGTGAACTTTAACCTGTCAGCCTCTCACTTTTTTCCCAATAAGGTGAGAAGCAAGTCTGTCACTGACTAGCCACTTCAATGACCACATCTAAGACACTGAACTGTTTCATCAAGTAACACAGACATGACATAAAGTATGATCAGAGAAAACAGCATGAAAAAAATCCAAATTGTATGCACTGATGTGACTCACAATTTGAAAAAGCATGATTCATACTCTCAAGAAATATAAAACTGCACAAATGTGATCACCCCAAGCACAGGGAATTTTGTCTTTTGGCACTTGATATACTTCAAGTGCCTAGAACAGTTTCCGGCAAATAAATAGATGTTCAATAGATATGTCAAATGAGTGAATGATCAACACTATATAAATGAAGAAAGGACATCACTCCTAGTAGATTCTTGCATTGCTTGATTCATGATTACTCTAGCTCTCTCCTATGAGTACAACTGCTGTGCCTTTTTAAAAATTACATGAACTAGTGTATCCTGGAATCTTGAGGAAAATCAACACAGAACCAGAAAATTTTAATAAGAGAAAGAAAATATAGTACTCATGGTCTTACAGAATGAGATATTAGGAACTGAAAATAAAAATTTAGAACACAGTGTCTGAGATGGGACCCTAAGGGCAAGTGTCAGTTAGGGAACAAAGAGGCAGGCATCCAAGACAAATGTTACCTACTTTGTAATATTGCTCATGGTCACCTGGATTCCCACACCACAAGCAAAGTGTGTTTAAACAAGTAGAAAAATAGAATGAGAAATTCTACCTATTCTTATTGGTAAAACAACTGAACAAGAATAGATGAAAAATGTGTTGATTGGAGAAGATTTATTTTTATTTTAGACTAGAGTAATTTTTACTTTGTTTTAAAAAATCATCCTATTAATGAAGGGGACTTAAATTGTGAAAATCAAATGTGTGACTTATTTTCATTGGCTGTTATAGAAAAGACTTTTTAAAAAGATATATTTATAACAAGTATACATCAGAGCAGCATTACCTAAAAGTGGAGGTAAACTTGAGGACTGACCATAATCCAACTCTGTCAACTAAAATGATAGTAAATATAAGTAATTACTAGACTATGGAACCAAAATAGTAAGTCAATTTGATTAGTCCACTTGAGGGCCAATATCATTAGCTCTTTCTCTCTTAACCTTAGATAGAACTCATGATCTCTAGCATGTCTGCAGATGCACGTTGCAACACTTCACAACCAGAATAATTACACAGCCCTTTCAGACACATGTACAAACAAGTAGTATTTTCCAGACCATGATGTTCCAGACAGGCAAATATTACAAAAAACAAAACAAAAATGAGCAATACGTCATTGATGGGTATGACTCACAGGACATTAGCCAATGAACTTTCCAATAAGAAGTCTGATCAACACATGTCTTGGGAAACAGGAGAATTTTCTCAGTAATTTTTCCAACTTCATATTTTCACACTTGAGAAAAACATATGGTTCTGTACTTAACAGACTTAGCAGTAGTGGGAGGCCTGTGAAAACTGCTTGCAGCCACGACTTGGAGTATACCTTCAGAGTTTCTCCCAGAACTCTCTTAAGGACTTCCTCTTTTTCTGATGCTAAAAACAGATGTTGTCCTATTTTATTCACTTGTATCATTATTCATTATGATCAGCATGAATATTATTAGAAGAACACTTCTATTTTTACCCAGAGAAATAAACCATAACAGTTCAGTTGTACAACTATTTTTTTTTTAAAAAGAAAGAAATATTCTGCTTTCTTGTTGTTATTACTTTTTGTTATACTAATTCTGAAATGGTGTACAAAAATCATTAGTGAAGTGAAGTGAAGTTGCTTAGTCGTGTCCAACTCTTTGCGACCCCATGGACTGTAGCCTACCAGCCTCCTTTCGCCAAGGGATTCTCCAGGCAAGAGTACTGGAGTGGTTTAGGTATACACAAATTTCACCTGCCTTTGCTCCCCTCACATTTTCAAATCTCCTTTCTTTCTTTGCCTATCCAACCATATTGCCTTCTGCTCCTGACATTGCCAGACTTCAGTATCACATGCAACCATCTGTACAGTGTACCTGTAATTCTGGCCACTCAGATCCTAAATGCAGATCCTCAGACAAGAACCACAATAGCAATCAGACAAATAAAGCAACGGCAAAAAACTAACAAAAACAAAGAGCACAGGGTGGAGATCAGGGCCAGAGGATGTAGTGGAAAGAAGTGCAAATCTGGGCATGATCTAGGAGCCTAGCAGTTGGAACTGGGACACTGGGTCCATATTAACATCCCTAATGGGATTTCATGTCCCACTAGAATTGATGCAAGGACAAATCACAGACTACAAAAGCCTATATTCTTTTCCATGTTATCTCAAGCATCCCCCTAGTCCCAGAAAAACAAATGGGACAGGACTGTTTTATAGTTTTCTATTGACTGCATTAAATTCTTTGTGAAGCTAATGAAGTTTAAGTTTTAGGACCCTTTACTTGTACAGACTTGGGAGGGCTCTAGCAACATGCTCACATACCGGTCAAATACTTTTGCAAACTTTGCAAAGGTGAGGTATTCTACTGCCTACACAACTAAAGTAAAAGTACCCCCACTAGAGCTTCTCATACTTTTTCTTATGGTAAAGTAACTGCTGGAATAACTGCAGGTAGATTCAACTAAGGGAAATCTGAGTTGGAAATATATCTAGTTTGGGTTTAATGGGAATGTTCATGTGGTCTATAGTCACTTCTGGGTACATGTATTGCTAGCCATCTCAATGTAGGAATGGCTCCCGGGAATATTCCTAACTCATCCATGACATCAGTTGTATCATGGCCCTAAGGTAAAGGGGCCAGAGAGAGTATCATGATGTGAACAGGTCCCAAAGTGGCCAGCACAGAAGTATACAAGTAGTGGAATAAAAACTAGATTTGAAATGTATGGAAACAGAAGCTAGTCTGGGGGAAATTCTTCTAGTCATTAGATGTGTATCATTATAAGTGGAGGATTTAATTCTAACCAATGTTAGACAAAATAGAAGTTCTCTTCTGTACAAATGAACTTGACAGTGTCACTTGTATAATTATAAACACACTATATACTGTTTTCCATTTTAGTGAGAATCAGGCAAAATAGAATTTATCATTATTCTGGTATTCACGGGGAACAAACCTGTAGCAGTATTACAAATTTCTGTGTAGTATTTAATGTATCTCAAAGTATTAGCATATAAATACACTGACAAAAGATTTAAATTCTTTGCTGATTTGATATAAAATACTGAATCAATAAAGATATTATAAAACTCATGGGAAGAAATATTTGTAAGTGGTATGGCCGATAAGCAGTTAATATCTAACATATATAAACAGCTCATAGAACTCAATATCAAAAAAGCAAACAATCCAATTAAAAAATGAGCAGAAGAAATGAATAGACATTTTTCCAAACAGGAAATGCAGATGGCCAACAGGCACATGAAAAGATGTTCAACAATGGTAATCATCAGGGAAATTCAAATCAAAACCTCTCACCTGTCAGAATGGCTAAGCATCAAAAAGAACACAAATAACAAATGCTGGGGAGGATTTGGAGAAAAGGGGATCCTCGTACACTATGGGTGGGAATGCAAATTGGTGCAGCCACTGTGGAAAGCAGTATGGAGGTTTATTTAAAAACTAAAAATAGAACTACCATATGACTCAGCAAAATTTCACTACTGGGTATATATTTAAAAAAAAAAAACCCTAAAAACAAAAAACACTAATTCAAAAAGGTATATGCACCTCAATGTTCATAGCAGCATTATTTACAATTGCCAAGATATGAAAGCAACCTAAGTGTCCATCAACAGATGAATGGACAAAGATATAGGATATGTATATGATACATAGCATGTACATATCATATATATATATATGAATGAAATTTTTCCATTTGCAGCAATATGGATGAACTTGGAGGCATATTGCACAAAGTAAAATAGGTCAGTTAGACAAATACTGTGTGGTGTCACATGTGGAATTTAAAAAATATAACAACCTAGTGGCTATAACAAAAAAGAAAGAGTCACAGATATAGAGAATGAACTAGGGGTTACAAGTGGTGAGAAGGAAGAGGGAGGGATACCATAGGGGTAGAGGCTTAGGAGGTGCAAACTATTAGGTATAAAATAAGCTACAAGGATATATAATAAACACAGGGAATATAGCCAGTAATTTACAATAACTAAACTATAAATGGAGATATAACCTTTAAAGTTGTGAATTATGAATAACTATATTATATACCAGTAACTTATATAATATTGTACTTCAGCTATACTTCAATTTTAAAAAACCTCATAAGATACCACTACAATGAGGACATCATTGACAATTCAGAGTGTTAAGATTAGCCCCTGTATAAGAAGAATTGAAATTCTTCAAATTTTATAGCTTACCTATGAAGAAAACTTAATAGAGGTTTTTCCTAAATCTTAAAAATGTGGGTGGTTTTTTTTTGTTTGGCCAAGCCAGGCAGCCGGGCACCAGGGGTTGAACCTATGCTCCCTGCATTGGGAGTGTGGAATCTTAACCACTGGTCCATCAAGGGAAGTCCTTTTTAAAACATTTCCAAATGTTAAAAACTTACATGACATTACTAATAATGAGTAGTGACACTGAAAGAAATTTTTATAAACTTTTAATTTAAAAAAATTATACTAATCAACCATGCTAGAGGTCTCCATTATTTCTATGGAAAAAATTTGTTTGTATAGACATAATTAAGAATAATTAAGCTTTTATAATTAAGAATAAGCTTTTAAAAACTTAAATTTGTCATGATTTCTTTATTCATTTTCATGGGTTTCTCTGGTGGCTCAGTGGTAAAGAATCTGCCCGTAATGCAGGAGACTCAGGAGACATATGTTCAATCTCTGTGTCAGTAAGATCCCCTGGAGAAGGAAATGGCAACCCACTCCAGTATTCTTGCCAGGAAAATCCAATGGACAGAGGAGCCTGGTGGGTTACAGTCCATGGAGTTATAAAGAGTCAGACACAACTGAGCACAAGCATTCATTTTCATACTTGCTTTTGTTTTGTAATTTAATATGATTTTTTAAAACAAGGACTCCAAATCATACAAGTTTCGGGTCACACAAAACATGGATCTGCCTCTGCCAGTGCCTGACTCAGAACCTGGCATATTAGATGTTTGTCAGAATACACAAGAAGGGCTATTGGCCCAAGAATGGTGACACTCAGCTTAGTGAAGGAGAGGTGAGCATATGTTGAAATTCTTTAGAGTATCCAGCCTCCAGGCTTGGGCACTTTGGGATATGGTGGTACTACACCTGCCAGTAGAAAATCTGGACCCAGTTAGCGGGAAGCCAAGATGGTGGAGAGGTGGAGAAATTGAGGCTGGAACCTGACATATTGTTTCACAGTCAAGAAAGAATATTTTTCTTTGTGTGTTCAGTCTTTTATTTTGAGCAGCTTGAATCTTTATTTATTTATTTTTTAACACCCAAACCATTTTTATTGGGGTATAGTCAATTAACAATGTTATGACAGTTTCAGGTGAACAGTGAAGGGATTCAGACATACATATACATGTATCCATTCTCCCCCAAACCCCACTCTCATCCAGGCTGGCACCTAACATTGAGCAGAGTTCCATGTACTATACAATAGATCTTTGTTCTTTATCCATTTTAAATATAGCAGGGTGTACATGACCTTCCCAAAGTCCCTAACTATCCCTTCCCCCCAGGAACCATAAGTTTGTTTTCTAAGTCTGTGAGTCTCTTTCTGTTTTGTAAGTTAATTTGTATCATTTATTTTTAGATTCAACATATAAGGGATGTTACATGATATTTCTCCTCTGTCTGACTTACTTCACTCAGTATGACACTCTAGGTCCATCCATGTTGCTGCAAATGGCATTATTTCATTCTTTTTAAAGGCTGAGTGATATTCCATCACATATATGTAGTACATCTTATATATCCATCCCTCTTTCGATGGACATTTAGTTTGCTTCCATGTCTTGGCTATTACAAATAGTGCTACAATGAACACTGGATGCATGTATCTTTTCAGGCCATGTTTTTCTCTGGATATATGCCCAGGAGTGTGTGTGTTCATTCTTGAAGGATGCTGAAATTAATTTTAAAAAAGTCTTCCTCTCCTCAAAGAGTATGCAACTAATTTTCAAATGTTTGGAAATTTTTTTCTTTTGAGTTATGTTTCTCATTTGAAGAAAATGGGTACTCTTCCTTTCCTTTAAACTGAATAATGTAGAACATATGTGACTAGGATTACATCAAGTCCCGAGATATTAATGTTCAGAAGCAACTGAAGTCTCTCACATAGAGTTCCAAATTAAAATACCTTACTTCAATAAAATGCATATTGTGTCCTGATAATGCTATTCTATTCACATTCTTACTTGACAATATTCCCACTCTAAAATAATTTTTAACCTCAAAATTTCTAGATTGCTTAATTTTCATCACGTGCTAAAAGTCCAGGAAACTCTACTAGCTAAAGGCAAGGTAAATTCTTGATACACAATTTGAGTTAACTGTTTCCTGATGGAGTTGCCTCTGAGGTCTCAGCTCCTAGAATTAGACCCACCCACCAGTTAAGGCATGGGCTTCCCTGGTGGCTCAGCAGTAAAAAAATCTGCCCGTGAATGCAGGAGATGCAGGTTCAACCCCTGGGTCTGGAAGATTCCCTGAAGAAGGAAATGGCAACCCACCCCAGTATTCTTGCCTGGGAAACCCAGTGGACAGAGGAGCCTGGTGGGCTATAGTTCATGGGGTTGCAAAAGAGTCGACATGACTGAGGGACCAAACAACAACAACAACAACCAGTTGAAGTACACCCTGATGGGAGAGCTTTGGAGCAGACAGTCCTCTTTGAAGGTGCTGGGGTAAAGTATAGAGGAGCATGATATCTACAGGCCCCAGAAATAGATAGATTCAAACAATTGATATCATTTGGGTTCTGTCACTCAGAGTAGGGTACCCTACAAGACAGGAAACAGGGAACTCAGAGAAAAGCAGTGTGGAAGTCCTAGTAGACACAGAATCAGTATCAGGGATGCCCATCAGCAAGTAACTTTAGCTACCTGGCTGGCATTCAGGAATAGAGTCAAGTCTCTGAGAAAAAAGGTTGATAGTAGAGACAGATAATAACAAAATAGGACTCTGGTTGTTGAAGATACTAAGTCAGATACCAGCCACAAGGAAGCAAGGCAGAAACTCAATTAAATAAACTGAAGCATAAGCAGGTCTTAGAAAATGAGAGGCTTGTAATAAGAACTTGAGCACATAGTCAGAGCTAGAATAGCAACAAATGTTGACACTGAATCCACCTAATTTCAATTCCTTTGCTAAGTTTATGATTAGCCTCTCTGTCAAAAACTTCATTCCCTTTCATGTCCTGCCCCATTCCCCTCTGGATTGAGAAGTATCAAAGAAAACAGGTAATCAAAACTAAGCGAAAACTTGTGAGGCCTTCTCAGGTACAAAAGTCCCTCTGTGTCCCCCATTCTTTGTCTGCAGGAAAAAAGCTTCAATCCCCAAGTTCCAAAGAGTAGACACATAAGTTAACAATTACAGAAGTGAGGGAATGCAGAAACAAAGGAAAAGCAGTCCATCAAGTAAAGCATTGATAGGGTTGCTGTGTACCCGTATCACTCCATGGGCAGTGGGAGATGCTGTAGGAATTATACTCACAAACAAGAAAGAAGAGATTTGTCAGTCAAGACTGACAGAAAAAATTAATCTTATTAAGCTCAGATTCTTGTACAAATGGTAAATATTTGCAAATGAATGTTTGCAAGCTCCTGTGATTGGAGGTGTGCTCCAGGACTGGTTGCTGATCCTGGAAGGCTCACCTCCCTCCTCCCACATCCCTCATCCCACCTGTTTCTGTAGGCTTTGATTGCCATGGACAAGCCTTTCAGATCAGTGTTTTTGAAGGACTGAGGGCTGTTGCACAGAGATCAAGCCCTGAGCCTTTGGAGTGGGAGCACTGACTCCGAGACCCTAGACTACCAGAAAACTAACCCTAGGGAGTACCAAACAGTGAGAAATGACACAAAGGAAACCACTTGAATACAAGACCCAGCATCACTCAACTACCAGTAGCACCCTGTGCAGTATGCCTCATCTAAACAACTAACAAAAAAATACAAACCAAATCATCAGCAGACAGGGTTACCACCTCACTCAGCCTTGCCCATCAGAGGAAAATCAAACAAACAAACAAAAACTCAGCACAAATCTCACCCTATACGAAGTTTACACAAACCACTGGCCCAACACTAGGAGGGCAGAAACCAAAAGGAAGAAAAAAAAATTCAACCTTGAACCCTGGAAAAAGGAGACCTCAAACACAATAAGCTTAAAAAAAGTAATGCAAAGGCAGATAAATACTACACAAATTAAGGAACAAAACAGAAACACAGAAGTCCAAATAAATGAAGAGGATATAGGCAAATTCCCTGAAAAAGAATTCAGAATAATGATAGTAAAGATGATCAAGGTTTTGATCATCAAGATGAAAGCAAAATGGAGAAAATGCAAGAATCAATTAACAAATAGCTAGAAGAATTAAAGAATAAACATACAGAGACAACACAATTACTGAAATTAAAAACACTCTAGAAGGAAGGATTCAATAGCAGAATATCTGAAGCAGAAGAGTGAACCAGTGAGCTGAAAGATAAAATGGTGGAAATAACTTCTGAAGAGCAGAATAAAGTAAAAAGAATAAAAAGAACTGAGGATAGTCTCAGAGACCTCTAGGACAATATCAAACACAACAACATTTGAATTATAGGGGTCCCAGAAGAAGAAGAAGAGAAAAAGAAAGGGTATGAAAAAAGTTTTGAAGAGATTATAGTTGAAAATTTCCCCAATGTGGAAAAGGAAACAATCAATCAAGTCCAAGAGGCACAAAGAGTTCCATACAGGATAAACCCAAGGAGAAACATGTCAAGACACATACTAATCAAACTAACAAAGACTGAACACAAAGAAAGAATATTAAAAGAAGCAAGGGAGAAGCAACAAGTAACATACAAGGGAAACCCCATATGCTTAACAGCTGGTCTTTCAGAAGAAACTGCAGGCCAGAGGGGAATGGCAGGATATATTTAAAGTACTGAAAGAGGAAAATCTACAACCAAGATTACTGTACCCCACAAGGATCTCATTTAAAATTGATGTAGAAATAAAAAGCTTTTCAGACAAGCAAAAGTTAAGAGAATTCAGTACCACCAAGCCAGCTTTACATCAAATATTAAACAGACTTATATAGTTAAGAAATACAAGAGAAGAAAAGAGATCTACAAGATCAACCCCAAACAATTAAGAAAATGGCAATAGGAACATATATATCAATAATTACTTTAAATGTAAGTGGATTAAATGCTCCAACCAAAAGACACAGACTGGTTGAATGGATACAAAAACAAGACTCATACATATGCTGTCTACAAGAACCCACTTCAGACCTACAGACACATATAGACTGAAAGTGAGAGGATGGAAAAATATATTCCATGCAAATGGGAAGCAAAAGAAAACTGGAGTAGCAATCCTCACATCAGACAAAATAGACCTTAAAATAAAGAAGATTACAAGAACAACATATGTAACAACCTGCAAAATACTGTAGGCATCTGTGAATTCAGTTGTAGGTACTGTAAACTTTCTTTTAAACAATGGATTATTTTGTGACTGTATTTATATATTGTTAAAAATTTTTTGAAGATGTTTTGTTTAATTGAATGAATGTCTTTATTGGAGTGAGAGCTTTGAAGGTACATACCTTTATATTTGTATAAAACTCTACTGTTTACAAAGCAAAAAAAAAAGAAGATTACAAGAGATGAGGAAGGACACTACATAATGATCAAGGGATCAATCCAAGAGGAAGACATAACAATTGTAAATATCTATGCACCCAACATAGGAGCACCTCAATACATAAGACAAACACCAACAGACATAAAAGGATAAATTGACAGTAACACAATAATAGTAGGAGACTTTAATGCCCCACTTCCACCAATGAACAGATCAGCAAAACAAAAAATTAATAAAGAAACACAAGTCTTAAATGAAACACTAGATGAGATGGATCTCATTGATATCTTCAGGACATTCCATCCAAATGAAGAAGAATACACCTTCTTCTCAAGTGCATGTGGAACATTCTCCAGGATAGACCACACCTTGGGTCACAAGTCAAACCTCAGTAAATTTAAGAAAATTGAAATCATATCAAGCATCTTATCTGACCACAATGCTATGAGACTAGATATCAGGTACAAGAAAAAAACCGCAAGAAACACAAACACATGAAGATTAAACAATATGTTTCTAAATAACCAACAGGTTACTGAAGAAATAAAAAAGGAAATAAAAAAAAAATTCTAGAAACAAATTATAATGAAAACACGACAACTCAAAACCTATGGAATGCAGCAAAAGCAGTTCTAAGAGCAAAGTTTATAGCAATACAATGCTCAAGAAACAAGAAAAACATTAAATAGACAACCTAACTTTACACCCCAAACAACTGGAAAAAGAAGAACCAAAAAAACGCAAAATTAGTAGAAGGAAAGAAAACATAAAGATCTAAGCAGAAATAAATGAAAAAGATGATAGTAAAGATAGTAAAGAAACAATCATAAAGATTAATAGTAAAAATTAATAAAACTAAAAGCTGGTTCTTTGATAAGACAAACAAAATTGATAAATTTTTAGCCAGACTCATCAAGAACAAAAGAGAGAAGAATCAAATCAACAAAATTAGAAATGAAAAAGGAGAGGTTAAACAGACAATGCAGAAATACAAAGAATTATGAGACTATTATGAACAACTACCTGGCAATAAAATAGATAACCTGGAAGAAATGGACAAATTCTTAGATAAGTTCAATCTTCCAAGACTGAACCAGGAAGAAATAGAAATTATGAAACCCAATTACAAGCACTGAAATTGAAGCTGTGATCAAAAATCTCCCATAAAACAAAAGCTCAGGACCAGATGGCTTCACAGAAGAATTCAGTAAAACATTTAGGGAAGAGATAATGCCTATCCTTCTAAAACTCTTTCAAAAAATTGCAGAGGAAGAAACACTTCCGAACTCATTCTACGAGGCCACCATCACCCTGATATCAAAACCAGACAAAGACAACACACAAAAAAAGAAAATTACAGGCCAATATCACTGGTGAACATAGATGAAAAATCCTCAACAAAATTTTAGCAAACAGAATTCAGCAACACATCAAAAAGCTCATATACCATGATCAACTTGCATTTATTCCAGGAATGCAAAGACTCTTCAGTATATACAAATCAATTAATGTGATTCACCATATTAACAAATTGAAAGATAAAAACCATATGATCATCTCAAGAGATGCAGAAAAAGCCTTTGACAAAATTCAGCACCCATTTATGATTAAAACTCTTCAAAAAATGGACATAGAAGGAATCTACCTCAACACAGTAAAGGTCATATATGGTAAGCCTACAGCAAACATTATTCTCAATGGTGAGAAACTGAAAGCATTCTCCCTAAGATAAGGAACAAGACAAGGATGTCCACTTTCACCACTATTATTCAACATAGTTCTGGAATTCCTAGCAACAGCAATCAGAGAAGAAGAAATAAAAGGAATCCAGATTGGAAAAGAAGAAGTAAAGCTCTCATTGTTTGCAGATGCCATGATACTGTACATAGAAAACCCTAAAGGTAGTATCAGAAAATTACTAGAATTAATCAGTGAATTTAGCAAAGTTTCAGGATACAAAATCAATACACAGAAATCACTTGCATTTCTATAAACTAACAATGAAAAATCATAAAGAGCAATTAAGGAATCAATCCCATTCACTCTTGCTACAAAAAGAATGAAATATCTAGCAATAAACTTACCTAAGGAGACAAAAGAACTGTACACAGGAAATTACAGGACACTGATGAAACAAATCAAAGATGAAATAAACAGAGGGAGCGCTATTCCATGTTCCTGGGTAGGAAGAATCAATATTGTGAAAATGACTACTACCAAATGCAATCTACAGATTCAATGTAATCCCTTTCAAATTACCAGTGGCATTTTTCACAGAACTAGAACAAAGAATTTCACAATTCATATGGAAATACAAAAGACCCTGAATAGCCAAAGCAGTCTTGAGAAAGAAGAAAGCAGCTGGAGGAATCAACCTTCCTGACTTCAGATTTTACTACAAAGCTACAGTTATCAAGACAGGATGGCACTGGCACAAAAACAGAAATATAGACAAGTCGAACAAGATAGAAAGCCCAGAAATAAACCCATGCACCTATGGGTACCTTATTTTTGACTAATGAGGGAAGGATATACAATGGGGCAAAGACAGTCTCTTCAATAAATGGTGCTGGGAAAACTGGACAGCTACATGTAAAAGAATGAAATTAGAACACTTCCTAACACCACACACAAAGATAAACTCAAAATGGATTAAAGACCTAAATGTAAGACTAGAAACTATAAAACTGTTAGAGGAAAACATAGGCAGAACACTCAATGACATAAATCAAAGCAAGGCCCTCTATGACCCACCTCCTAGGGTAATGGAGATAAAAACAGATGTAAACAAGTGGGACCTGATTAAACTTAAAAGCTTTGGCACAGCAAAGGAAACTATAAGCAAGGTGAAAAGACAACCCTCAGAATGGGAGAAAATAATAGCAAATGAAACAAGTGACAAAGTACTAATTTCCAAAATATACAACCAGCTCATACAACTCAATGCCAGAAGAACAAATAACCCAGTTAAAAAGTGGGAAAAAGACATAAACAGACATTTCTTCAAAGAAGACATACAGATGGTTAACAAACACATGAAAAGATGCTCAATATCTCTCATTATTAGAGAAATGCAAATCAAAACCACAATGAGATATCACCTCACACTGGTCAGAATCAGTCAGTTCAGTTCAGTCTCTCAGTCATGTCCAACTCATTGCAGCCCCATGAACTGCAGCAAGTCAGGCCTCCCTGTCCATCACCAACTCCCAGAGTTTACCCAAACTCATGTCCATTGAGTTGGTGATGCCATCCAACCATCTCATCCTCTGTCGTCCCCTTCTCCTCCTGCCCTCAATCTTTCCCAGCATCAGGGTCTGTTCAAATGAGTCAGCTCTTCACATCAGGTGGACAAAGTATTGGAGTTTCAGCTTCAACATCAGTCCTTCCAATGAAAACCCAGGACTGATCTCCTTTAGGATGGACTGGTTGGATCTCCTTGCAGTCCAAGGGAATCTCAGGAGTCTTCTCCAACACCATGGTTCAAAAGCATCAATTCTTCGGTGCTCAGCTTTCTTTATAGTCCAACTCTCACATCCATACATGACTACTGGAAAAACCATAGCCTTGACTAGATGGACCTTTGTTGACAAAGTAATGTCCCTGATTTTTAATATGCTGTCTAGGTTGGTCATAACTTTCCTTCCAAGGAGTAAGCGTTTTTTAATTTCATGGCTGCAATCACCATCTGCAGTGATTCTGGAGCCCAAAAAAATAAAGTCAGCCACTGTTTCCACTGTTTCCCCATCTATTTGCCATGAACTATCATCAAAAAGTCTACAAACAATAAACCCTGGAGAAGGTATGGAGAAAAGGGAACACTCTTGCGTTGTTGGTGGGAATGTAAATTAATACAGCCACTATGGAAGGCAGTATGGAGATTCCTTTAAAAACTAGAAATAAAACCACCATATGACCCAGCAATCCCACTCCTAGGCATATACCCTGAGGAACCCAAAATTGAAAAAGACACATCTATCCCACTGTTCATTGCAGCACTATTTACAATAGCTAGAACATGGAAGCAATCTAGATGTCCATCAACAGATGAATGGATAAAGAAGTAATGGTACATATACACAATGGAATATTACTCAGCCATAAAAACAAATGCAGTTGAGTCAGTTCTGATGAGGTGGATGAACTTAGAGCCTATTATACAGAGTGAAGTGAGTCAGAAAGAGACTGATAAATATTGTATTCTAATGCACATATAAGGAATCTAGAAAAATGGTACTGATGAATTTATTTACAGGGCAGCAATGGACAAACAGTCATACAGAAAAGACTTATGGACATGGGGAGAGGGGAGGAGAGGGTGAGGTGTATGGAAAGAGTAACATGGGAACTTACATCACCATATTTAAAATAGATGACCAATGAGAACTTGTTGTATGGCTCAGGAAACTCAAACAGGGGCTCTGGATCAACCTGGAGGCATGGGATGGGGAGAAGGTTGGGAGGGAGGTTCAAAAGGGAGGGGATATATGTATACCTATGGCTGATTCATGTTGAATTTTGACAGAAAACAACAAAATTCTGTAAAGCAATTATCCTTCAATTAAAAATGAATTAAAAAGGAAAAAAAAAGAAAAGAAAAGCATTGATAGCTTAAACAATGCAACAGTTCCTTCTCAAGGGATAGACCTAAAAATCTGACCCATATCCTTGAGTTATTCTGCAGAAATTAAGACTCCCACCCAGGTGGAGGATGATGACTACATGCTAACCACAGAACAAAGACCCCAGACTGAAAGTAATGAGAAAGTTGATGACTAAAATTCCCAAAATATCACCCTGTTAACTTATTAACCACTGATCAGAAGAAAGTTCATGAGCTGACCACATTCCCTTCAACACCCACCCTAATACTGCCTTTTAAGACTTCTTCTTTGAGAGTTCAGGTCTCTAGAACATGAGCTGCCTATCCTCCTTGTCTTGTGCCTTGCAAGAAATGCTATACTTTCCTTCATAATACCCTGTGTCAGTGACTGGCTTTGTTGGGCATAGAATGATGGGACCCCAGTTTGGTTTGGTAACAAGATGGCTTTTTGCTGAATCTCATAGCATTGCGTTAGAGCCTCCTAAATCTCTTCTGTTCAAGGTCTGGACAGGACAAAAGGACAAGTTAAGTTCACAGTTAGGACCAAGTAGAGAAGAAGAGTACTATATATACTTGGCATCAGGTCAGGCCTGACTGATGATAAAGTAAAGGAAGGACCTACCTATGTACTAACTGTGGAAAATTCTTCAACAGATGGGAATACCAGAACACCTTACCTGCCTCCTGAGAAATCTGTATTCAGGTCAAGAAACAACAGTTAGAACCAGAAATGGAACAACAGACTGGTTTCAAATTGGGAAAGGAGTACGTCAAGGCTGTATATTGTCACCCTGCTTATTTAACTTACATGCAGAGTACATCATGCAAAATGCCATGCTGGGTGAAGCACAGGCTAGAATCAAGATTGCCAGGAGAAATATCAATAACCTCAGATACTCAGGTGACACCACCCTTAATGCAGAAAGCAAAGAGGAACTAAAGAGCCTCTTGATGAAAGTGCAAGAGGAGAGTGAAAAAGCTGGCTTAAAACGCAACATTCAAAGAACTAAGATCATGGCATCCGGTCCCCGCTCTCTCTCTTTGGTTGCTAGGTTGTGTTCAACTTTTGTGACCCCATGGACTATAGTCCGCCAGGTTCCTCTGTCCATGGGATTCTCCAGGCAAGAATACTGGAGTGAGTTGCTATCTCCTTCTCCATCTCTTCATGACACATAGATAGGGAAACAATGGAAACAGTGATAGACTTTATTTTCTTGGGCTCCAAAATCACTGCGGATGGTGACTGCAGCCATGAAATTAAAAGATGCTTGCTCCTTGGAAGAGAAACTATGACCAACCTAGATAGCATGTTAGAAAGCAGAGACATTACCTTGTCAACAAAGGTCTGTATAGTCAAAGCTATGGTTTTTTCAGAGTCATGTATGGCTATGAGAGTTGGACCATAAAGAAAGCTAGGCACTGAAGAACTTATGCTTTTGAAGTATGGTGTTGGAGAAGACTCTTGAGAGCCCCTTGGACTGCAAGGAGATCAAACTAGTCAATCCTAAAGGAAATCAGTCCTGAATATTCATTGGAAGGACTGATGCTGAAGCTGAAAATCCAGTACTTTGGCTACCTGATACTAAGGACTGACTCATTGGAAAAGACCCTGATGCTGGGAAAGATTGAAGGCAGGAGGAGAAGGGGACTATAGAAGATGAGATGGTCCATCACCTACTCGATGGACATGAGTTTGAGCAAGCTCCAGGAGTTGGTGATGGACAGGGAAACCTGGCATGCTGCAGTCCACTGGGACACAAAGAGTTGGACACGACTGAGCAACTGAACTGAACTGAGCTATGTACTTGCCTTTTGAAATAGGCCTTGAAAAGAGAACATAATACCTAAAACTTAACAAAAAAAGGAAAATAACTTGAACTGTTAGGCTACTTCTAAGAAAAAGAAGATCTCTTAGTAAGGGAAAGTATTTAGTGGGATTAAGAAATAATCAAGGGCTTCCCAGGTGGCACAATGGTAAAGAATCCACCTGCATTGCAGGAGATACAAGGGATGCGGTTTTGATCCCTGGGTTGAGAAGATCCCCTGGAGTAGGAAATGGCAACCCACTCCAGTGTTCTTGTCTGAAAAATCCCATGGTCAGAGTAGCCTGGCAGGCTACAGTCCAAAGGGTTGCAAAGAGTCAGACACGACTGAGTACATTCCAAAACAATCTAATGATCATATTTTTAAAATATACTCTCTTTAGCTTTCCTTTACACATAATAATGCATGAAAGAGTCAATAAAGACTAAGTATAGGATGGATCAGGGATTAGTTTTCTCTTCTTAAACACTAATTTATCAAATGTTTGACAGAAATTCTCATCTAGGAAGTTGCTTGGCACATTTTTTCTCTTGACTCATTGTCTGACTCACCAGTGAGATAACTGTGATGATCCTGGACATCTCTGGGGTCCACCATTTACCTCCTTTCCCCATATCATTGCTCAATTTCTGGGTCTAGAGTAGAAAATACACTAAAAGATTCAATATATTTAAAGTGGGATGTAAGAACTAGCCTTGTTGTCATAGACTTGATATATGGTGATCCCTGGGTGGCCATATGTTAGTTCCTAACCCTATCAACTTGGATACATTTCAACTTCTGGTCTTCAAATTTCTGCCCCCTAGTATTCCAATACTTTGCTGAGATGGAGCTTTAGGCACTAAGACCCATTCCACTTGGTTGGACAGCTGACCTATCTTTGGATCTTGATTCTTGAAAGTATGAATCCTATTTCCTATACTTTCAGCTTCTGATTAAATTTTTTTTCTGGAGATGATGATAACTCTAAGCCATGGAAATGATGCCTGTTTATTTTGGAACACTGCTTATTGTGTGAATATCTGCCTGGAATAATAGTGAGACTGGCACCCTCTCATCCTTAGGGATTAGGGAGGGTCTCCATAATATCTTACACAGAGAAAAAAAGCAGAGATCTGGAACCTGACAGACTTGAGGTTCATCCCAGCTCTGTTACTTAATTTTAGATAAATTACTGAACTTCTCTAAGGCTATTTTCTCATCCATTAAAATGAGGAGTGATTCCTATTCACATGACAACTGTGGAAATTAAATGAGATTAAAAATGTAAAGCCTCTAATATAGTGCTTGCATGTAAAAGTTTTTAACAAATGATAGCTATTTTAATTACTAGCAAATTATAAGAAAAGGTAAATTCATTCAGCCCCAAAAATGCTTATTAAGAGGCTTTTAACTGCCAAATATTTTATTGAGCTCTGGAAGGAGGTAAAAAGGCAAAGGTTACATGGTCCTTTGATAGAGAAAAAGAATAAGCCAATAGACATCTTCAACAAAATTTGTAGACAGTGTAATGACAGATGTCAGTCCAGAGTGACATGTGTATTCCTTAGAGGAGCATCTGAACTGGAAGTGATAATCCTGGATGAGCATCCTAAAGAAGAGAGCTAATTAGTAAGAAAGGGGGATGAAAGGTGCTCCTGGCAGAAGCATGGAAGAATTTGGTGATTGGGAAATTGCAAATACTTTGTCAATGTGGTTGGAAGATGGACTGGGAGTAGGGAAGTAAGTCAGCAAGGGAAATAGAAAGGTAAGTAGGGGTCTCTCCTGATGGCCCTCAGCAAGGGAAATAGAAAGGTAAGTAGGGGTCTCTCCTGATGGCCCTACGGGGGAGCTAAGGAGTTTGAGATCCAACCAGAGGGCTGTAAGTGGCTTCTGATGAGTTTAAAGCAGAGGAGCAACATGATCAGATTTATGTTTTAGCAAAATCACTCCAATGTGCTTCCATTGTGCTGGATTTGAATAGCATTGAAAACAAAGGCAGAACCACCACAGTAGAAGTCCATGTGCTACTCATGAAGTATGCTCCCCTCTTTTCAATTCTATAATGTGATGTCATGCCAAAATAATTTCAAAGGTACTAGGATAATGAAATAAAAAACATTTATTTATTCTTTTATTGTGAGCTTCTTGACTTTTTAAAAAACAAAATTATGTACATCTTCAATGATTAAAATGAAATTCTAAAATCCCAACACATGCATTCATATACTACGTACGGTCTTAATACTGTGCATGTACCTCTAGTAGCCACAGGTCTGACTGAAGGTGACTTAATAAATAAAAATTTTATTTAATGTGAAATGCTTAGTCATCCAGAGATTAGTGTAGAGCTGTATCTACAATGAACTCTATGTTTTTGACAATTGGTAGATTTTAAAATCTTAAAATTCTCAGTTTGTAAAATGCTCAGTACTTTCTCACATATATGTCACACTATTATTTTTAGAATGCTGACAAGAATTTTAATTTTTGAGAAATGACTATAAAAGAATTTAAGGAACTGAATTATAAGTAAGGTATCTCTTGTATCATACACACATACAATGAACTAATAGGTTAAAATATCAGATATTGGTTATATCTATTTCTTATGTGGTCAAACTAGTCAGACAGATCATACAGGAAAGGCATTTTCCAGCCAACACCCAGCTCTGAGTTGACCTATTTCAGGCTTATATTTTGTCATTTACCTTTTACCCCTAATGCTCGCTTCCACTTGTTTAGTAGACACTAATGCAATCTCCTCAACATCTATCCCACCTCTTGACACTGTGCATCAGCCATTTGGTTTAAGGAACTGACCTATGCAAGTGAGGCAAGTCCTGATCAGTCTGCCTCAATCAATACAACCAGAACTTTCTTGCCTATAACTGGTCTAGGACCTAATGCTTAAACCAGTCAGCACATGGAATTCCTTTAGAAAGAGGAATAGGAACACAATTGTTCCTAGGACAATAAGACATGTCAAGAAAATTGTTTGGAGACTTCTGGGAAAAGTTCCCTCATTTATGAATGATTCACTAGAAGATGGCTTTAAAAAACAAACAAACAAATAAGCATGTAGCTTCAATCATTACTACCACCCTATAACTATGAGGAAACCACTTTAGGATATAACTGATAATATCCTGGGTCCTTGATGACATTGTTGAACTGAGTTTTAACCAAACCTGAAGCCCAGTCTACCTCTGCACTTTCAGTTATCTAACCAATGAATTTCCCTACTGTTTATGCCACCACTTTCAGTTGGGTTTCTGTTATTTGCAGCTGAAAGTATTCTAAATATAGCAATTTTCTACCACTTTTGCCTACCACCTTTGTTTCTAACATGATGAACCCATTGGCTGTTTTTCTTAGCCTTAACCCTCAGCACTCGTCTATCTAGACATTTACAGTAAACATTTTTGTTGTCTATCCAATATCCAGACCTACCTTCTTCCACTGGGTGATATCATGCAAGGATATGTTGTATGAATCTGGTGCAGCCACAAAAGAAGCTAGCCTGAGAACAAAGTTGATATGCTTAAAATGACAAAATAGAAGAATGGAAAAAACACACAAGAAATAGACTAATGTCATTTAATTGATGGAACACTATTTTCAGCCTTCTATTGTTTGAATAACAAATATTCTCATTGTTTAAGATAATTTGAGCTGGAGTATTCTATTGTTTGAATTTGAAAATGATTAAAGTATTGTAGCAATTTCTAGTATTAGAGAAAATGGTAGCAAGAATAAGAATGCTAGTATATGTTGACTACTTCTTATGATTTTCACTAAAAATATACAACAAAGGGGGAAGCTTAGACTGAAAGGAGAGAAGGAAGTGGGAGGCAGTAATAGGAGATAAACTTAGTTCCCAAAGTTTCTCCTATGGCTCTCCTGCTAAATAATCTACATCAGACAAAGGCACTTAGTTTTATGTCAAATATGGGGTTACAGAAGGGGCTTCTCTATCTACATTCATTGTTTTCAATTATACTGGTGACATAGGCCATCAAAGTGTGAACCAGGGGGAATGGGTAAATCTCAAAGAGATGACTATGGTTAGAAGACTGAAGTGCTCAGACCCAAGGACTGTGTCTAATTGGGTTTTCTGATCCTTTTTACTGATCTGTGGAATCAGCCAAAAGAAATCAGGATCTACTAATTTCGCTAAGTCTCTTAGTGAAATTATAAGCCTGGCCAATTCACAGCAATGAACAATTCTACGACAGCTCAATTCCTAAGGCACACTTCCAGTAACTCAAACTCACACTAACATAACATGCTAATCCAATACTTGTGTCAAATGTCGCTATATCTGACTCTTTGTAGTTCCTGACTCTTTGCAACCCCATGGACTGTAGCTCATCAGGTTCCTCTGCCCATAGGATTTCTCAGGCTAGAATACTGGAGTGGGCCCTTTAATGGAAGGCAATAGGTTATCCCAAAAATCAGAATCAGAGACTACCATTCTGACTGACCAAGGGACTCATCACTACTAGGGTGGACAGTCCTCTCTCTTCTTTTTAATAGGATACAATATGGGCTATAGGCCAATATCCACTGAATGCCATTTCCATTCTCCCCTTTCCAAATAAGAGTTATGTTTATATTTATTTTGTTCCTTCTCAATTATTTCATATTGAAAATGAAGTAGAAAACTTATCTTTAAGCCATGGGTCTCTGGGTCACAAGGAGCCAAGTCCAGACCTCATAGACAATGCTTGGCCTTGGAGCTGGATATGGTTACTGGCTGAGACTTTGGGTTGTCTTCCCTGAGGAGACAATGAATGTGTCTCACATAGGTATGGACATTTTTTTAGGTTGTATGTGGGAAAAAGGATATATGAAGTTTGACTTATATAACAGTGTTGATTGTCTACTCCATATCCATTTTCCCTTCTTACTTATTGAAAGAGTCCTACTTTTGTTCAGGTACCCACCCCTTTCTACATGTCCATGTGCATCAGGAGAGACCTACATACTAATATGTATATCTGAATCACTTTGCTATACAGTGGAAGTTAACACAATATTGTAAATCAACTATACTTCAATAAAATTTAAATCTTATTGTTTATTATTGTCATTAGAAGTTTATCACCAAGCTTCTGTATGGAATTATGTCTCATGAGATTCTAACATTTTCACTCTCACATTCATTCCTTAGCAGAGACACCAACCCTGAAAGCAGACAAGACTGGGTGTGACCTATGAATTTCAACTATACAAGGAAAAAGAGTTTCTGATTTAATACTGAAAAATAATAAATTTGGCATCAGATTTATTGCCTGCAATAAAGTCACAAATTTTTGCTAAAAATAGCATGACATATCTTTCTGACAGAATTGGTATAGTGTAAACAAGAAAAGTATCATCTTTTCACACTCTATTATTGACTAATGTAAAACTAGCAAAAATCAGAATTTGTTGCATGCAGCTGAACCTGCTCAATGCAATTAAATATAATGTGGAGTCTTGAATAAGGTATGAAAACAAATAATGGACACTAGCATAAAATTTTATGAAATCTGTACTTTAGTTAATAATACTGCATCACTTGTTAACTTCCTGCTTGTTTGTTTGTTTTTACAACATAGTGTTTCTTTATATTTTCAGAATTGGATTAGAAGTTTCAAGCCTTATTCAAATTTTTTTAAATCACTAAGATAATAAATTTTCTAGACTTTTAGCAGAAATACTAGATGCCAAAATACATGGAACTATATCAAAGTTTTGAGTGAATATAAATTAGAAACCTAGCATTCTACTCACCCTAAGTCAAACAAGTGGAGTCAAAATGTCATAAATTTTTTACTAGGCAAAAATTCATAAATTTTGTAAAATATATATATTTAGAATTATATGATAATTACATTATAATATAGTATATAGCATATATTATATATATGTATACAAAAGCTTTTCTACTTTTGATAAAGACTTGAGAAAGAATAACAACAAAAAAGGAGACAGAGAAATTGGAAAACAAACTAAATGAAAAGGGAGCACTGAATATGAAATAGAAAAAGTGAAACAAACTAGATAAAAGTAAATGATCATCATACAGTCCAGTTGTTTCTAAATATGACTGCTCATTAGACTAATACAAATATATTCTAATTTTCCTTGTTATGGCCTCTCAGATACATCTACCATTTAATTTCCAATACATGGGATTTTGTTTAAAGTATCTTTAATATTAATGTTTTATTTTGATACTAATTTCTCATTTAAATGCTTCCTTCTCTGCAATCACTCTCTGTGTTTTTTTCAGTCTAACTTTACTGAGGCTTTCAATGGTTAAGTCGAAGATCTCTCTTAGTAAATGTCATATTGCACTTGAAAATATGTGGCTTATTTTCAAATATCTTTTGATACTGATTTCTAACAAAATTCCACATTGATAAGAGAACAGAATTTGTATGATTTATATACCTTTAGATTATGAAATTTTTGCACCTTCGTTTATATCCCTGGATATGTTCCAGTGTCTCCTTAGTTTACAGTCTATTAAAGTCTATTATAGCCTATTAAACTTTACAGTCTATACAGTCTATTAATATAGAATTATTATACTACTGTTGTGTGAAAATTGTATAAATCTTAATTATGTTGAATTGGTTCATAGTGCTTTTCAGTTCTACTATATCCTTCTACTTCTCCATATATTCATTCTATTAATTTCTGAGATTTTGATATTGATAAAAATCTTAATTTATCTACTTAAAAAGTAACTGTAATATATAGTAATATGTAGGACTATTTAGGAACTATATGTAACCTTGTCTGGTACTAAGTCTCCTGTAAATGTGTTATACTTTCACAATTAAAAAGTTTTTAAAAATCAAACATTCAATGACTGACAGGAAAAAAATAAAATAAGACTAATGTAAACCAAAGGCTTCCCTCATAGCTCAGTTGATAAAGAATCCGCCTGCAATGCAAGAGGCCCTGATTCGATTCCTGGATCGGGAAGATCCCCCCGAGAGGGGATAGGCTACCCACTTCAGTATTCTTGGGCTTCCCTTGTGGCTCAGCTGGTAAAGAATCTGCCTGGTAAAGAATACCCCTGTAATGCGGGAGACCTGGGTTCCATCCCTGGGTTGGGAAGATTCCCTGGAGAAGGGAAAGGCTACTCACTCCAGTATTCTGACCTGGAGAATTCCATGGACTGGATAGTCCATGAGGTCGCAAAGAGTCGGACATGACCGAGCAACTGAACTGAACATAAACCAAAAGTTGAAAAATTTGGCTCTTTGCTTAAATAACTTTGGGTGGTGAATTACATAATTTACCAGCATTTATCATCTGCCGTAACCCCTTCCTCTTTATTTTCCTTTGTATTTAAAATTGTTTTTCTTGGTACTTTGTAATACCTCTTATTATAGAAATTATTATTCAAACATTACACTTAACGATTTTTCACTATTTTTACAAAACAAATAATATCTTAGTTCATTCAGGCTGCTACAATAAAATACCATAGGCTGAGCTTATAAACAACAGAAATTTATTTCTCATCATTCTGGAGGCTGAGAAGTCCAAGATCAGGGCGCTGGCAGATTCAGTGTTCTAGTAAGATTTTGCTTCCTGATTCGTAGATGGTCATGTTTTCCCTGTATCCTCACAAGGCAGAAGTGGGGAGGAAACTCTCTGGGTTTCTCTTTTTTTTTTTTTTCATTTATTTTTATTAGTTGGAAGCTAATTACTTTACAATATTGTAATGGTTTTTGCCATACATTGACATGAATCAGCCATGGATTTATATGTGTTCCCCATCCCGATCCCCCCTACGGCTCCCTCCCCATCCCATCCCTCTGGGTCTTCCCAGTGCACCAGCCCTGAGCACTTGTCTCATGCATCCAACCTGGGCTGGTGGAATGTTTCACCCTTGATAGTATACTTGTTTCTATGCTACTCTCTCAGAACATCCCACCCTCGCCTTCTCCCATTGAGTCCAAAAGTCTGTTCTGTACATCTGTGTCTCTTTTTTCTGTTTAGCATATAGGGTTATTGTTACCATCTTTCTAAATTCCATACATATGCATTAGTATACTGTATTGGTCTTTATCTTTCTGGCTTACTTCACTCTGTATAATGGGCTCCAGTTTCATCCATCTCATTAGAACTGATTCAAATGAATTCTTTTTAATAGCTGAGTAATATTCCATGGTGTATATGTACCACAGCTTCCTTATCCATTCGTCTGCTGATGGACATCTAGGTCGGTTCCATGTCCTGGCTATTATAAACAGTGCTGCGACGAACATTGGGGTGCACATGTCTCTTTCAGATCTGGTTTTCTCAGTGTGTATGCACAGAAGTGGGATTTCTGGGTCATATGGCAGTTCTATTTCCAGTTTTTTAAGGAATCTCCACACTCCTCCACAGCCGCTGTACTAGTTTGCATTCCCACCAGCAGTGTAAGAGGGTTCCCTTTTCTCCACACCCTCTCCAGCATTTATTGCTTGTAGACTTTTGGATAGCAGCCATCCTGACTGGCGTGTAATGGTACCTCATTGTGGTTTTGATTTGCATTTCTCTGATAATGAGTGATGTTGAACATCTTTTCATGTGTTTGTTAGCCATCTGTATGTCTTCTTTGGAGAAATGTCTGTTTAGTTCTTTGGCCCATTTTTTGATTGGGTCATTTATTTTTCTGGAATTGAGCTGCAGGAGTTGCTTGTATATTTTTGAGATTAATCCTTTGTCTGTTGCTTCGTTTGCTATTATTTTCTCCCAATCTGACGGCTGTCTTTTCACCTTGCTTATAGTTTCCTTTGTTGTGCAAAAGCTTTTAAGTTTCATTAGGTCCCATTTGTTTATTTTTGCTTTTATTTCCAATATTCTGGGAGGTGGGTCATAGAGGATCTTGCTGTGATTTATGTCGGAGAGTGTTTTGCCTATGTTCTCCTCTAGGAGTTTTATAGTTTCTGGTCTTACATTTAGATCTTTAATCCATTTTGGGTTTATTTTTGTGTATGGTGTTAGAAAGTGTTCTAGTTTCATTCTTTTACAAGTGGTTGACCAGTTTTCCCAGCACCACTTGTTAAAGAGGTTGTCTTTTCTCCATTGTATATCCTTGCCTCCTTTGTCGAAGATAATGTGTCCATAGGTTCGTGGATTTACCTCTGGGCTTTCTATTCTGTTCCATTGGTCTATATTTCTGTCTTTGTGTCAGTACCATACTGTCTTGATGACTGTGGCTTTGTAGTAGAGTCTGATGTCAGGCAGGTTGATTCCTCCAGTTCCATTCTTCTTTCTCAAGATTACTTTGGCTATTCAAGTTTTTTTTGTATTTCCATACAAATTGTGAAATTATTTGTTCTAGCTCTGTGAAAAATACTGTTGGTAGCTTGAGAGGGGTTGCATTGAATCTATAGATTGCTTTGGGTAGTATAGTCATTTTGACAATATTGATTCTTCCAATCCACGAACATGGTTATTTCTCCATCTGTTTGTGTCCTCTTTGATTTCTTTCATCAGTGTTTTAGTTTTATATGTATAGGTCTTTTGTTTCTTTAGGTAGATATACTCCTAAGTATTTTATTCTTTTTGTTACAATGGTGAATGGTATTGTTTCCTTACTTTCTCTTTCTGTTTTCTCACTGTTAGTGTATAGGAATGCAAGGGATTTCTGTGTGTTAATTTTATATCCTGCAACTTTACTATATTCATTGATTAGCTCTAGTAATTTTCTGGTAGAGTCTTTAGGGTTTTCTACGTAGAGGATCATGCCATATGCAGAGAGAGTTTCACTTCTTCTTTTCCTATCTGGATTCCTTTTACTTCTTTTTCTGCTCTGATTGCTGTGGCCAAAACTTCCAACACTATGTTGAATAGTAGTGGAGAGAGTGGGCACCCTTATCTTGTTCCTGATTTTAGGGGAAATGCTTTCAATTTTTCACCTTTGAGGGTAATGCTTGCTGTAGGTTTGTCATTTATAGCTTTTATTATGTTGAGGTATGTTCCTTCTATTCCTGCTTTCTGGAGAGTTTTAATCATAAATGGATGTTGAATTTTGTCAGATGCTTTTTCTGCATCTATTGAGATAATCATATGGCTTTTATCTTTCAATTTGTTAATGTGGTGTATTACATTGATTGATTTGCAGATGTTAAAGAATCCTTGCATTCCTGGGATAAAGCACACTTGGTCATGATGTATGATCTTTTTAATATATTGTTGGATTCTGTTTGCTAGAATTTGTTAAGGATTTTTGCATCTATGTTCATCAGTGATATTGGCCTGTAGTTTTCTTTTTTTGTGGTATCTTGGTCTGGTTTTGGAACTAGGGTGATGGTGGCCTCATAGAATGAGTTTGGAAGTTTAGCTTCTTCTGCAATTTTCTGGAAGAGTTTGAGTAAGATAGGTGTTAGCTCTTCTCTAAATTTTTGGTAGAATTCAGCTGTGAAGCCATCAGGTTCTGGGCTTTTGTTTGCTGGAAGATTTCTTATTACAGTTTCGATTTCCTTGCTTGTGATGGGTCTGTTAAGATCTTATATTTCTTTCTGGTTCAGGTTCGGAAAGTTATACTTTTCTAGGAATTTGTCCATTTCTTCCAAGTTGTCCATTTTATTGGCATAGAACTGCTGGTAGTAGTCTCTTATGATCCTTTGTATTTCAGTGTTGTCTGTTGTGATCTCTCCATTTTCATTTCTAATTTTGTTAATTTGGTTCTTCTCCCTTTGTTTCTTAATGAGTCTTGCTAACGGTTTGTCAATTTTGTTTATTTTTTCAAAAAACCAGCTTTTAGCCTTGTTGATTTTTGCTATGGTCTCTTTAGTTTCTTTTGCATTTATTTCTGCCCTGATTTTTAAGATTGCTTTCCTTCTACTAACCCTGGGGTTCTTCATTTCTTCCTTCTCTAGTTGCTTTAGGTGTAGAGTTAGGTTATTTATTTGACATTTTTCTTGTTTCTTGAGGTAAGCCTGTAATGTTATGAACCTTCCCCTTAGCACTGCTTTTACAGTGTCCCATAGGTTCTGGGTTGTTTGTGTTTTCATTTTCATTCGTTTCTATGCATATTTTGATTTCTTTTTTGATTTCTTCTATGATTTGTTGGTTATTTAGAATCGTGTTATTTAGTCTCCATATGTTTGCATTTTTAATAATGTTTTTTCCTGTAATTGAGATCTAATCTTACTGCACTGGGTCAGAAAAGATGACTGGAATGATTTCAATTTTTTTTTAATTTCCCAAGGCTAGATTTATGGCCCAGGATGTGATCTATTCTGGAGAAGGTTTCATGTGCTCTTGAGAAAAAGGTGAAATTGATTGTTTTGTGGTGAAATGTCCTATAGATATCAATTAGGTCTAGCTGGCCCATTGTGTCATTTGAAGTTTGTGTTTCCTTGTTAATTTTCTGTTTAGTTGATCTGTCCATAGTTGTGAGTGGGGTATTAAAGTTTCCCACTATTATTGTGTTACTATTAATTTCCTCTTTCATACTTGTTAGCGTTTGCCTTACATATTGCAGTGCTCCTATGTTGGGTGCATATATATTTATCATTGTTATATCTTCTTCTTGGATTGATCCCTTGATAATTATGTAGTGTCCTTCTTTGTCTCTTTTCACAGCCTTTATTTTAAAGTCTATTTTATCTGATATGAGTATTGCGACTCCTGCTTTCTTTTGGTCTCCTTTGCGTGAAATATTTTTTTCCAGCCCTTCACTTTCAGTCTGTATGTGTCTCTTGTTTTGAGGTGGGTCTCTTGTAGACAGCATATATAGGGGTTTTGTTTTTGTATCCATTCAGCCAGTCTTTGTCTTTTGGTTGGGGCATTCAACCCATTTACATTTAAGGTAATTATTGATAGGTATGGTCCCATTGCCATTTACTTTGTTGTTTTGGGTTCACATTTATACAACCTTTCTGTGTTTTCTGTCTAGAGAAGATCCTTTAGCATTTCTTGAAGAGCTGGTTCGGTGGTGCTGAATTCTCTCAGCTTTTGCTTGTCTGTAAAGCTTTTGAATTCTCCTTCATATCTAAATGAGATCCTTGCTGGGTACAGTAATCTAGTTTGTAGGTTATTCTCTTTCATTACTTTAAGTATGTCCTGCCATTCCCTTCTGGCCTGAAGGGTTTCTATTGATAGATCATCTGTTATCCTTATGGGAATCCCTTTGTGTGTTATTTGTTGTTTCTCCCTTGCTGCTTTTAATATTTGTTCTTTGTGTTTGATCTTTGTTAATTTGATTAACATGTGTCTTGGGGAGTTTCACCTTGGGTTTATCCTGTTTGGGACGCTCTGGGTTTCTTGGACCTGTGTAACTATTTCCTTCCCCATTTTAGGGAAGTTTTCAGCTATTATCTCCTCGAGTATTTTCTCATGGCCTTTCTTTTTGTCTTCTTCTTCTGGGACTCCTATGATTCAAATGTTGGGGTGGTTCACATTGTCCCAGATGTCCCTGAGCTTGTCCTCATATCTTTTGATTCTTTTTTCCTCTCTGCTTCATTTATTTCCATCATTTTATCTTCTACCTCACTTACCCTATCTTCTGTCTCTGTTATTCTACTCTTGGTTCCCTCCAGAGTGTTTTCGATCTCATTTATTGCATTATTCATTTTTAATTGACTCTTTTTTATTTCTTCTAGGTCCTTATTAAACATTTCTTGCATCTTCTCAATCTTTGTCTCCAGGCTATTTATCTGTAACTCCATTTTGTTTTCAAGATTTTGTATCATTTTTATTATCATTATTCTAAATTCTTTTTCAGGTAGATTCCCTATCTCCTCCTCTTTTGTTTGACTTGGTGGGCATTTTTCATGTTCTTTTATCTGTTGGGTATTTCTCTGCCTTTTCCTCTTGTTTAGATTGCTGTGTCTGGAGTGGGCTTTCTGTATTCTGGTGGTCTGTGGTTCCTTTTTATTGTGGAGGTTTCATCCAGTGGGTGGGGTTGGATGGTTGGCTTGTCAAAGTTTCCTGGTTAGGGAAGCTTGCATTGGTGTTCTGGTGCGTGGAACTGGATTTCTTCTCTCTGGAGTGCAATGGAGTGTCCAGTAGTGAGTTTTGAGATGGGTCTATGTGTTAGGTGTGACTTTGGGCAGCCTGTATGTTGATGCTCAGGGCTATGTTCCTGCATTGCTGGAGAATTTGTGTGGTATGTCTTGCTCTGGAACTTATTGGCTCTTGGGTGGTGGTTGGTTTCAGTGTAGGCATGGAGGCTTTTGGATGATCTCTTATTACTTAATGTTCCCTGTAGTCAGGAGTTTTCTGGTGTTCTCAGGTTTTGGACTTAAGTCTCCTGCCTCTGGATTTCAGTCTTATTCTTCCAGTAGTCTCAAGACTTCTCCAACTATACAGTACTGATAATAAAACTTCTAGGTTAATGGTGAAAAGATTCTCCACTGTGAGGGACACCCAGAGAGGTTCACAGAGTTACATGAAGAAGAGGAGAGGGAGGAGGGAGATAGAGATGAGCAGGAGGAGAAAAAGGGGACTCAAGAGGAGAGAGACAGAGCTACACAGTTCTGTGTTCCCAAAGTGTTCTCCTTAGCCCAGACACCCACAGAGATTCACAGAATTGGATTGGGAAGAGAAAGGGGAGGGAGGAAATAGAGGTGATCTGAGGGAGAAAACAGAGAGTCACAAGTGGGAGAGAGTAATCAACACACTCCTGAGTAAAAATGGGTACTGAATATTGGATTCTTAAATGTCCAATATTGATATCAAATACTGAAAAACAAAGATTAAAAATCTAGAGTAGAAGTTAGACTCTTAAAAATACAATATTAAAAACAAAAACACAAAAAATTTTAGAAGTATATATGAAGTTCGGTTTAAAAATAGGGCCGCTTCTTTTTTTTTTTTTTTTGGCAAGATTATAGTGAAATGAAAATGAAAATTAAGGAATAATAGAGGAGTCATAGAGGACTTTAAAAGAAAATAAGAGAAAAAATAAAAAAGAAAAAAGTTTTTTCTAATGAAAAAAATAGTAAAGATATATGAAAATGAAAGTTAAGGAGTAATGGAGGAGTAATAGGGAACTTTAAAAGAAAATAAAAGAGAAAAAATTTTAAAAAAAGAAAAAAAATTTTTTTAATTAAAAAAAAAGTAAAAATATATCTAGGAATTTCTCTGGAGCTGTTGCGGTCAGTGTGGGTTTGGTTCAGTTTCAGATAGCTCCTTGTTCCAGGTTACACTTCTCGATATCCATAGGCCCCTTCTATAGGTGTAGTCGGTGTTACCTACAGGGATTTTAATCTGTTGCACCGGTCACTTCTGAAGCGGCTCCCTTTGTTTTATTTGGCTTCTGTTTGCCGGTCTCTTCAGTGTCTAATTTCCGCCTTGACACAGGCGGGTGGGGGGCGGTCTCTTGTTCAGGTTCGCTTGTTCAGTCGTGCTGCGGGGAGGGAGGGGTGTTGCAGACAAATGTCACTGGCCTGTGTGGGGAGCACTTGCTGTGTTCTGGCCACACTGGGTTTGCCTCTGCTCCTGGGTGTGTGCTTTCCCCATCTACACTGCTCAGGCTCCCGGCTACTCTATAGGGAGCAGGCCCTGTGTTGTGTGCAGTTCCAGTTTTCGGGTATTCCGCAAAAGCGCGGACTTGGTTTTGTGACTTGCCTGGCCCGAGCAGCTCAGGCAGCCAGGAGCTTGACGAGCGCACTCTCCCCGAGTGCGGTGCGCCTTATCCCCTCCGCGGGCCCAGCCTCAGTTTCAGCGTGCGCCAGTCGGGTGCATGTGCCTTGTGTCTGTTCTTGGGAGCTGGCCTCTAGCCGCGACCCTCCCGGTGGATGTCGACCATCCAGAATCTCAGGAAGTCTTTGGTTAGAAACTGGGAGCCTGTTTGCAGTTTGGTAGGGGATGCCATCTCTGGGGCCAAGTTTGCCCCCTTTCCCCACCCCACTGCCTCCTGCCTCCCACGGGGGATGGGCCAGTCTGCCACCAGCTAGCTCTTCTCTGGAATTGCTCAGTCCCTTTGTTCTGCGAACAGCCGGCAGTGTGTTTGGGCGGTTAATTTTCTCTCTCTCTCTTGCTATCCCACAGTTTAAGTTGCTATCTCACATTAGCTCCCTCCGACTGCCCTCAGGGCACTCAGGCCCAGTCCTTACCCTAAGCAATGCCGCCCGCTCCTCTCCGTTCCACCCCCCATGATTCGAAAACTTCCCCCAGCCGCGCCAGTGCGAGAGTTTCCTGGTGTTTGGAAACTTCCTCTATTAAGACTCCCTTCCCGGGACAGATCTCCATCCCTAGCTCTTTTGTCTCTCTTTTTATCTTTTATATTTTGTCCTACCTCCTTTTGAAGATGATGGACTGCTTTTCTGGGTGCCTGATGTCTTCTGCTAGTGGTCAGAAGTTGTTTTGTGAAGTTTGTTCAGTGTTCAAATGTTCTTTCGATGAATTTGTAGGGGAGAAAGTGGTCTCCCCGTCCTATTCCTCTGCCATCTTAGCTCTTCCCCGCTCTGGGTTTCTCTTATAAGTATTTTAATCCCATTTACAAGGTCTCTACCTTCATGACATAATCACCTGTGTCAAAGGCCCCATCTCCAAACACCATCATATTGGGGATTAAGCTTCAGCTTGTGAATTTTGCTGGGACACAGCCAGTTTACAGAAGACAGTAAGGGGGAATAGTGTTATTTCCTAGAGCTGTGCTCAGTCATGTCCGATTCCCTGAGACCCCATGGACTGTAGCTTGCCAGGCTCCCCCGCCTGTGGGAGGTTTCCAGGCAAGAACACTGGAGCAGGTTGCCATTTCCCACTCCAGGGGATTACAGGGATTGAACCCACATCTCCTGTGTCAGCAAGTAGATTCTTGACCACTGTGCCACCTGGGAAGCCCTATTTCTTAGTGCTAAGTAACTTCAGTCGTGTCCAACTCTTTGCAACCCTATGGACCATAGCCTGCCAGGTTTCTCTGTCCATGGGATTCTGCAGGCAAGAATGTTGGAGTTAGTTGCCATGCCCTCCTCCCAGGGATCTTCCCAAACTAGACGATCCTTGTCTCTGGTATCTCCTGCATTGACAGGCAGGTTCTTTACCAATAAATCCAGCTGGGAAACCCCATTTCCTAGTAGCTTATCTATTTAATATGACTGAGGAGGTTATACAGTTCAGACTTGAACTCTCCCTCAGTTTCACTTGCCACATTCTAAATTCAGTATATGTAGATAAGACATTTTTCATACAGACTTTGGGAATTTAAATTATTGAACACAAAACCACATAATTTCAGTACTTTTAGATACGTATTTAGCATTACTGATGGTTAAATGCCATGTTTCCATATTTAATTTCACATTTTTCTTTCAATCCTAGTTTCACATCTCTTCTATCACCAGAAAATTACAGGTAGCAGAGTGAGAAAAACTGGCACTGAAACGAAAATTGCGGGAATTTTTCTTTTTTTAATTTATTTTTTAATAGGAAGAAAATTACTTTACAAAGTTGTGTTGGTTTCTGCCATACAACACCACAGTTCAGTTCAGTTGCTCAGTCGTGTCCAATTCTTTTCGACCGCATGGACTGCAGCATGCCAGGCTTACCTGTCCATCACCAACTCCAAGACCTTGCTCAAACTCATGTCCATCGAGTCAGTGATGCCATCCAACCATCTCATCCTCTGTCATCCCCTTCTCCTCCTGTCCTCAATCTTTTCGAGCATCAGGGTCTTTCCCAATGAGTCAGGTCTTCACATCAGGTAGCCAAAGTACTGGAGTTTCAGCTTCAGCATCAGTCTTTCCAATGAATATTCAGGACTGATTTCCTTCAGGATGGACTGGTTGGATCTCCTCGCTGTCCAAGGGACTCTCAAGAGTCTTCTCCAACACCACAGTTCAAAAGCATCAATTCTTCAGCGCTCAGCTTTCTTTATAGTCTAACTCTCCCATCCACACATGACTACTGGAAAAACCATAGTTTTGACTAGACAGACCTTTATCAACAAAGTAATGTCTCTGCTTTTTAATATGCTCTCTAGGTTGGTCATAACTTTTCTTCAAAGGAGCAAGGGTCTTTTAATTTCATGGCTGCAGTCACCATCTGCAGTGATCTTGGAGCCCAAAAAAATAAAGTCTGCCATTGTTCCCATTGTTTCTCTCTCTATTTGCCATAAAGTGATGGGACTGGATGCCATGATCTTCCTTTTCTGAATGTTGAATTTTAAGCCAACTTTTTCACTCTCCTCTTTCACTTTCATCAAGAGGCTCTTTAGTTCCTCTTCACTCTCTGCCATAAGGGTGGTGTCATCTGCATATTTGAGGTTATTGATATTTCTCCCGGCAATCTTGATTCCACCTTGTGGTTCATCCAGTTGGCATTTCTTATGATGTGTTCTGCATGTAAGTTAAATAAGCAGGGTGATGATATACAGCTTTGACATACTCCGTTCCCAATTCGGAACCAGTTCGTTGTTCCATGTCCAGTTCTAACTGTTGCTTCTTGATCTTCATACAGGTATCACAGAAGTACATCAGGTGGTCTGGTATTCCTATCTCTTTCAGAATTTTCCACAGTTTATTGTGATCCACACAATCAAAGGCTTCAGCATAGTCAATGAAGCAGAAGTAGATGTTTTTCTGGAACTCTCTTGCTTTTTTGATGATCCAGCAGATGTTGGCAATTTGATCTCTGGCTCCTTTGCCTTTTCTAAATCCAGCTTGAACATCTGGAAGTTCTCAGTTCACGTACTGTTGAAGCCTGGCTTGATATCTTCTGCTTCTGTTAGGTCAACACCATTTCTGTCCTTTATTGTGTTCATCTTTGCATGAAATGTTCCCTTGGTATCTCTAATTTTCTTGGAGAGATCTCTAGTCTTTCCCATTCTATTGTTTTCCTCTCTTTCTCAGCATTGTTCACTTAGGAAGGCTTTCTTATCTCTCCTTGCTACTCTTTGGAATTCTGCAATCAAATGGGTATCTTTCCTTTTCTCCTTTGCCTTTTGCTTCTCTTCTTTTCTCAGCTATTTGCAAGGAGTCCTCAGACAGCCATTTTGCCTTTTTCCATTTCTTTTTCTTGGGGATGGTTTTGATCACTGCCTACTATACAATGTCATGAACCCCTGTCCATAGTTTTTCAGTCACTTTATCAAATCTAATCCCTTGAATCTATTTGTCACTTCCACTGCATAATCGTAAGGGATTTGATTTAGGCCATACCTTAATGGCTTAGTGGTTTCCCTACTTGCTTCAAAATGTCTAATTTTTGCAATAAGGAGTTCATGATCTGAGCCACAGTCAGTTCCTGGTATTGTTTTTGCTGACTGTATAGAGCTTCTCCATCTTCAGCAGCAAAGAATATAATCAGTCTAATTTCGGTACTGGCCATCTTGTGATGTCCATGTGTAGAGTCTTCTCTTGTGTTTTTGGAAGAGGGTGTTTGCTATAAGCAGTGAATTCTCTTGGCAAAACTCTATTAGCCTTTGTCCTGCTTCATTTTGTACTCCAAGGCCAAACTTGCCTGTTACTCCAGGTATCTCTTGACTTCCTACTTTTGCATTCCAGGTCTCTATGATGAAAAGGACATTTTTTTTTTTTTTTTTTTGGCGTTAGTTCTAGAAGGTCTTGTAGGTCTTCATAGAACCATTCAACTTCAGGTTCTTCGGCATTATTGATTGGGGCATAGACTTGGATTGTGATATTGAATGGTTTTCCTTGAAAATGAACAGAGATCATTCTGCCTTTTTTGAGATTGCCCCCAAGTACTGCATTTCAAACTCTTTTGTTGACTATGAGGGCTACTCCATTTCTTCTAAAGGATTCTTGTCCACAGTAGTAGATATAATGGTCATCTGAATTAAATTCATCCATTCTGGTCCATTTTAGTTCACTGATTCCTGAAATGTCGATGTTCACTCTTGCCATCTCCTATATGACCAGTCCCAAGTTACCTTGATTCATGGACCTAACTTTCCAGGTTCCTATGTAATATTGTTCTTTACAGCATCAGACTTCTACCACCAGACACATCCACAGCTGGGTATTGTTTTCACTTTGGCTCAGTCTCTTCATTCCCTCTGGAGCTATTTCTCTGCACTTCTCCAGTAGCATATCGGGTACCTACTGACCTGCAGAGCTCATCTATCAATGTCATATCTTAATAATCTATAGAAGACTTTTACTAACTTCTGTTAAACATATTAGCAAAAAAACAAATAAAGTTTAAACCACCATATGTGTTTTTCCTCTTCTCAATGTTTTATCACAACAATTTACCTTACATGTCAAATTGTGAATAATTTAACAACAAACTTACTTTGAAGGAAGTAATACTGGAAACCAAACTGCTCTATATTAAAGAACTTTAAAACTAAGAAGATGAGTTTTGCTTGCAATTCAATTATAAATGATAGGACTTTGAAAATAAAATCTCAGGTAATGATTTCTCTAGACTCATGAAGTTCACAATTATCATATGGAAGCCATCAGTTAGAAAGCAACCAAATCAACTAGGAAAGTAATATATCCATATGATAAGTGTTCAACGTCCTTGCTGAATTACTACAAAAACTGACTTAAAAAATCTGATGAAATTAGGCTTTTAGCTCTTACATTAAGATCTTTAATTCATTCAGGGCTCATCATTTCAATAAAATACCTCAGGTCACAAGATACGAGTTTACGTGTTATGATCTTTAATAGAAATGTTATTTAGAACAGGAATTTAGAGAAGTGAAACTGGCAGAATACTGAAAACCCGTTCAAGTTGGCCAAATCATGAAAAATAAAATCTTCTATCTAAAGTTTTAAAATTTAATTTCCTCATAAGAAATATTTTTTTAAATGAAATTTGTATACTATACCTTATTTAGACTATAGCCAGACTCCAAACCACTCTACAATATTTGTCTAATCAATCTAGTAAAGAGAAAAAGTAATTTTTTTAAAAAGCAATATAAAATACGGAACAAAAAGTCCACAAGAAGCTGCAAATACAAGGTTATTTTAAACACTTCATTGATCATCTTAATTAGAAGTTCTATACTGCCTTGATTTGACCTTTTCTATTCTCTTTTGGATGACCTCATCTACTCTCATGATTTCAAATACCATCTTATATGTTAATTATCTTCAAACATGTACTCCAGCTATCACTTCTTTCCTGCTGTGTTAACCTGTATTTCTCTTCCCACAGGGCAACATCTTCAAGAGGTTTACAGTTTCATTTAAAAAAAAAATACAGGCATTAAAAAAATTATAGAAGTGTTATAAACATTAATAATATCATTGTGAATAAGGTACTATGAGTACAAAAGAAAGACAGACAGAAAAAGCTTCATAGCGGAAATAACATAGAAGTAGACATTTAGGGGAAGAAGTAACAGAAGGGAAGGAAATAGACTATCATTGTAGTGAGTCAAGTTCCTGAGTCATGTATCAGCCTGCAAGATAGTTCCTCAAAACATGGGCACTGGAGTGCAAGTGGGAAATGGTCAGAAACCATAAAAGGACCAGACAAGGGAGGGTGTTACCTATTATACATGGGTATTAAGTGTATTTCATATTTTTTATGCTTATTGTGAAGAAACAGAGAACAATTAAACGGCTTTTTAAGCAAAGGAAAAACAGGATCACATTTGGATATAACATGAAAAATGAGAGATTTTCTATTTTAATTCCTACTGCCTTCTAAATAGCAAGAGTGAAATCTGTTCTGCTGATCCCCTGAAGAGATTTGGCTGTACACATTTGTGAGTAGAAAACTGG
The DNA here is from genome assembly GCF_910594005.1 of Cervus elaphus. Lineage (NCBI taxonomy): Eukaryota > Metazoa > Chordata > Mammalia > Artiodactyla > Cervidae > Cervus > Cervus elaphus. The sequence continues at coordinate 43,313,344 of NC_057825.1, read as the reverse complement.
AAAAGCTGAACTGCTGTGCTTTCCAGGGGAACAAGGAATTCCTTACTGTGGGGAAGTAGGACCGAAGTGAGAGAAGCCAGCAAAATAGCCAAAGGCAGTGTCCCTATATTTTCCAAAAAGTACTCACTAACAAACACTTTCAGTGGTTGATTTTTCACTTGTTTTGGTAGAAACTAAGCTTCAAGGTCATTCCCCGAGACAGTGCCCCCTGAGCAGACCTCAAGAATAGAGAAGACTATGAGAGTACTGTGACAGACAGACTTAAGGTGGCTCCTCATGTTCTTTACCTCTTGGTGTTCACATTTCTGGAGATCAGGCCCCTGTGGGTGTGGGCAGGATCTGTAACTTGATTATAATAAATATACTATAGCAAAGGCTTTCACTCCCATGAATATACTACTCTGTCTTGCTAGCAATGTCTCACTTTAAGAGACTCTCCTTGTTGGTTTGATGAAGTAAGCAGCCATGTTGGGCAAAGTCCACATGGCAAGTAACTGTGGGTGGCCTATCAGAGCTGAGGGCAGAATGAAGTGGGGCTCTAAGTTGTATAATCACAAACAAATACATTCTACCCGCAACCTGAGCAAGTTTGAAAGTCAGGTACTTTCCTAGTTGAGCCTTCAGTTGAGAACACAGCCCTGCCAACTCTTTGTACCCTTGTAAAACTCTAAGCAGAAGATCCAGCTAAACTGTGCCAGACTCCTGTTAGTGAAACAACAAATGTGTATTGTCTTAAACCTCTAAATTTTGTGGTAATTTGTTATACAGCAATAGAAAACTAACACAAACATTAACAACTCCCCTTCTCCATCTCCCCTTTCACCAAATTGGCAGACATTTTCTAATCTTTGGTTTTAATATGATCTCAAGGTTATATAAACTTGGAAAAATCATGTCTAAAGTAGCTGAAATGATGCATTAGAAGAGTGGAAAGTAGGGAGACAATGGCAATAGCCCAGGTAAGAAACGGTGAGCGGCTAAACGAAGTCAGAAAAAAAAGGAGTAACAGCAGGTTTCAGAAGAAATATAATGAGACCATTTGGAACACACAGCAAGTTCATGTCTGTAGTACCTCCAAGCTTTGGTACTAATTGTGAGAGATGTTAGTTTTGATCTGGCAAGATTCACATTGTCCTGGACATAACCAGCTAAACCTGACAGTGCCTTTTCAGCCCTCACCATGTAGTCTACACTTCATGAAGCTACTTTATGCTCCCAAAATAGAATATACATTCACATTTCCATGTATTTGCTCATGCTGTTCTCTTTGAATGAAATGCATTTCCCAATTGTGTGTATTTATGAAAATCCAATTCACTTCTTAAAATTAAATTAAAATGTTCATATGCTTTATTAGAATGTACGCTTCCTCAAGGACAGAGCTTTTTGTTTCGTTCACAGATATATTTCAAAACTCCAAAATAATATCTGTCACATAGTAGGTAGTCAGTAAATATCTCTTGAGTAAATGGATGAAGTCTTGGAATTAGTCATTCCTAATTCTCTCTCCAGTCACAGAGTAACTAGTGTATTCCACATGTTTAACAAATGCTTGTTGAAAAGTAGTACAACCTCTATTAGGTTTCTGAACAAATGAGGAAAATAAAATGTAAATTTAATAGGAAAGATAATGGGTGTATATCTGAAATTTAGTTCTGTTGAACACTGTGGATAACTTGCTAGTTTACTACTGAACACATAGTATATGCAAGATGTGATTGGTTACTCAAAAGTCATTCCTAACCCTTCTCTCTTGCCTCCCTCTCATTACAGAGGTGAAGTAGACACTCATTTTCTGAGCCTCCTTTACAACTATGGATAGTCATGTGACAACATTATGGTCAAGGAACTATCTTTATTTGACAAAGAGAAGTCTTTTCTAGTTAAGAGCTTTGCATCCATCTTGTGACTGTGAAGAGAAGGCAAATGGAATCACAGAGCTACCAACCCAAGCTCCCTTACATTAAACTGCTAAACCAGTGCCAGCAAGCATCTATTCTAGATTTTTGTTATGTTAGACAAACATGCTCCTCTTGCTTAAGATCTTTCAGTCTGTTATTTATAGCTGAAAATACTCCCAAACAAGTGGAGGAGGTATAAAGGTTTGGATAATACTACAATCTGGTAAATAACGCTATATAAGAAATGCCTTCAAAATGCCAGGTTGAAATTACGGTTTTGAAAGTAGCACCTATGTATCTTGTAAAAATATGCATCATAAATTACACTATCTCATGTTTGACTGTTTTATCATAGTCTTCACTGTCTCTTCTGTCAAACCTCATCCTGTGGACAATTGTGTCAAAATGAAGAAATTATGATTTCAACAGAGTCCGTTTCTCAAAGCTGATTTCAGAGAAAGGTCTGTTAAAATTAAAGGGACAGAACAAAGTAAAAATGGAAAATTAGGATTAGTGAAAATTCCAAGTTTATCCACCCAGAAATTTCAAAGTAATTATACTCCAAAATAGCAGAGCTGTTATCTACATTTTTCAAAAAGTTAAGCAAACTTTTTGATTTATAGACATTGCAAAAGATTGAGGTAGTAGTGACAACATATTACATAATTTTGTTCCTATTTTTAAAACTCCAAACCATTTTACAGGACCAGTTCTAAGTTATCTAATAAGTATAACGAGAACTCTATGGTTTCTCTGTCACACCTGTCAAGTTTCATCAGGGGTTGAGTAGTGTTTTAAATTGCTTTTATAAACAAATAGTGTAGCCAATCACTAGTTCTTAGTATTGATGAACAAATGAAGCAAAGAGGCAAAAAATACCAGTGTTTTTGCCATACATTGACATGAATCAGCCATGGATATTATAAAGTAATTAGCCTCCAACTAATAAAAATAAATGGAAAAAAAAAAAACTACCAGTGTAACAAATAATAATCTGGAAGGCTTTCCAATAGATTTAAAAAGGAATCATCTATTAAAACTATTTGTAAGAAATTTATATCAATTGAAATTACTATGAAGAGTAATCAGCATCATCCTTATTTTTTATTCACAGGCATTATTTAGTCAAGAAACATTTATAAGCATTGAGCTAGGCCTGGAGTTGGAGGACATACAGATGAAAAAGACAGAGTTCCCCTTCTGCAACATGTTTTTGTTGTAGAGTAGCAGCCAGCCACAAACATCCAAAAAGCCTCTAAACCACTTCCCAGTATTTCTGTTAAGGTTAACTACCAGAATCTAAGGGTAGAATATCCCAGATGAATGGTTTTGTTGATGAAGGAGATGTATTTAAATCCCTTAGAGTGGAATGGTCCATATTAGTCAGGCCCATAATGAGATAAATGTATCCAATTTAGCCACTGGTGATGGCTATAAGCAACAATGCAAAAAAGAACTGACAGAATGGAGTCAAGATGTGCATTTGTTTTTTACTTTAATCAAGTATTTCTATTACTTTAAGGAATAAAAATCAGTTTTCTGATTTGAAACTTGTTTGTTTCTTGACAGTATCTTGAGAAACAAAATGAATATACTTATTAGAATTCCGTACCTTGCCTCTTGGCAGTACCAAGTTTTTGGTTATACAACATGTTTAGGTCAGGTGTATGCGGGTTGATCAATTCTTACAGAAATTGTAAGAATTACAATTAAAATGTCATTCTGGGTAATTATTGCTAAAAAGAAAATCATATCTTATATTAAGATAATTAGAACTGGAATTTAAAAACTGTGAGGCTAAAAACATATCCACAAAAAGCCTTGGATAAGAATATTCATAGCAGCCTTATTAATAATAGAAGAAAGGAAAGAAGGAAGGAAGAATTCAAGTGTCTGTCATTCAATTCAGTTCAGTTCAGTCACTCAGTCATTTCTGACTCTTTGCAACCCCGTGAATCACAGCATGCCAGGCCTCCCTGTCCATCACCAACTCCCAGAGTTTACTCAAACTCATGCCCATCGAGTCGGTGATGCCATCCAACCATCTCATCCTCTGTCGTCCCTTCTGCTCCTGCCCCCAATCCCTCCCAGCATCAGGGTCTTTTCCAATGAGTCAACTCTTCATATGAGGTGGCCAAAGTATTGGAGTTTCAGCTTCAACATCAGTCCTTCCAATGAAAACCCAGGACTGATCTCCTTTAAGATGGACTGGTTGGATCTCCTTGCAGCCCAAGGGACTCTCAAGAGTCTTGTCCAACACCACAGTTCAAAAGCATCAGTTCTTTGGAGCTCAGCTTTCTTTACAGTCCAACTCTCACATCCATCCATGACCACTGGAAAAACCATAGCCTTGACTAGACAGACCTTTGTTGGCAAAGTAATGTCTCTGCTTTTTAATATGTCTGTCATTAGGTAACTGGATAAATAAACTGTGAGACTGTGGTGGATTGAACGGTGGCTTCCAAAAAGATATGTTCACCGGGAACCTGTGAATGTGACCTTATTTGGCAAAAATGACCTTTGCAGATATAATTAAGGATCCTGAGATGAGATGATCCTCAACAAGGATGGGCACTAAATCAAATGACACTGTCTATACAAGAAACAGAAGAGAAGAAAGACAGAAGAAAAGGTTATGTGAAGACAGGGGCAGAGACTGGAGTTAGGCTGCCATGAGCCAAAGAATACCTGGGCCACCAGAAGCTGGAGAAAGCAAGGAAGGATTAACCCCCAGAGTCTTTAGAGGGAGGGAGTATGGCCCTGACAACACCTTGTGGCCTCCAGAGCTGTGAGAAAATAAATTTCTGTCATTTTAAGTCCTGATGTTTTAGCCCTAGGAAGTTGTACATTCACTAATACTACTGAGCAACAAAAGAGAATGAACTACTGATAGCCTCAACAACATGATGAATCAATCTCACAAACTAGTGAGAAAGCACAATCTCACAAACTGTATGATTAGTCAAAATAGTGTATAGTCTGCAATATAGTCAGACACTGTTGTTTAGTTGCTCAGTCATGTCAGACTTTTTTGCAACCCCATGGACTGCAGCCCGCCAGGCTCCTCTGTCCATGAGATTTCCCAGGCAAGAATATAGGAGTGGGTTGCCATATCCTTCTCCAGGGGATCTTCCCAACACAGGGGTTGAACCCATGTCTCATGCATTGGCAGGCAGATTCTTTACCACTGAGCCACCAGGGAAGTCAAACATACAGACACTACATAATTTTATGTATATGAAGTTCAAGAACAGGAAAGATGACTCTACAGGACTAGAAATCAGAAGCACGGGTAAACTCTCAGGTGAGGGCGGGGACTGATTGGAAAGGAACAAGAAGCAGTTTCTGGGGGCACAGAAATGTTCTGCATCGTTATTAGGATGGTGATCACATAGGTGAACACATTTGTCAAAAACTCATCAAAAAGTACACTCAAGAGCTGCTATAGTTTATTCAACATAAATTAGATCTCAGTTTAAAATACTGAGAAAAGAACAAAACAACCAAACAATAACTGAAATTTTACACTAAGGCAGAGGTTGGCAAACTAGAACCTCTGAGCCAAACTTGACCTGCTGCCAATACAATTTTACTGGAACACAGCCAGGCTCAATTGTTTATGCATTACCTATGACTGCTTTCACTCTACAAAGTCAGAGTTGAGTAGTTGTGACAGAGACTATAGGGCTGACAAAGATGAAAATTCTTATTGTTGAGCCCCTTAGAGAAAAAGTCTGCCAACTCCTGCACTAAAACTATAGCTTATAACCATGCCTATAACTATGGAGGCCCTGTGCTTAGTCACTCAGTCATGTCTGACTCTTTGTGATCCAGAGGACTGAAGTCCGCCAAACCCCGCTGTCCTTGGGTATTCTCCAGGCAAGAATACTGGAGTGTGTTGGCATGACCTCCTCAAGGAGGTCCTAATATTCTGTAATTCCAATTATGCTCAAAGGTATGAATTAGTGATGTTTGTTATTAAGCTTGAAATGTCTTTACCCATTTAGGTGAAATTTTGAGCTATATCTTATAATTCTTAGTGTTATTAGTCCATTTTTCTTTAATTTGCCATATTTAAGCAAATTAATTGTTCATTTTAAAGCTACGACAAGTCTAGACAGCATAGTGAAAAGCAGAGATATCACTTTGCCAACAAAGGCCCATATAGTCTAAGCTACAGTTTTTCCAGTAGTCATGTACAGATGTGAGAGCTGGACCATAAAGAAGGTTGGGCATTGAAAAACTGATGCATTCAAATTGTGGTGCTGAAGAAGACTCATGAGAATCCCTTGGACAGCAAGAAGATCAAACCAATCAATCCTAAAGGAAATTAATCCTGAATATTCATTGGAGGGACTGATGCTTAAGTTCCAACATTTTGGACTTCCCAACATCATCACATGAAGTGAAGAGCCGATTCATTTGAAAAGACTCTGATGCTGGGAAAGATTGAAGGCAAAAGGAGAAGGGGGCAAGAGAGGATGACATGGTTCGATAGCATCACTGACTCAATGGACATGAATTTGAGCAAATTCTGGGAGATAATGAAGGACAGGGAAGCCTAGTGTGCTGCAGTCCATGGGGTAGCAGAGTTGAACACAACTTAGTGACTGAACAAAAGCCATGAACAACAAAATAGTTCACTATTGTACTGTTCAAAAGTCAGTGGATACATGGATAAAATTGTGTGTGTGTGTGTGTGTATATGTATGTATGCATTAATTTATATGGTCCCACCTGTCAGGCATGTTAGAAAGTGAAGGAGTTCAGAGCATGCCACTGCTATGCTTCTTTGGTATATTAACTATTTTGAGTTAAAGACACTTGAAAAACAAGAAAAACACTGATCTTTCCTTGTTTTTCTTAAAAGCAGAAGATGAAATTCCTATATGAAAGATGTCTTCCCTATATTAGAAGGGATGTAACATTCTCATCAAGACCTATAAGTTAAAACCAAGAAACTTCTATACAAACAGTCCTTGTTAAAATAATCCTTATCTGCCTTTAGTACCCCCTACATAGTCACTTTTCTATATATGCTCTCTTTGTTCATAAATATAAAAGCACATAGGTTGTGCCATTTCTTTGGGTCTTCAATCTTTATGAAGGCTCCATTTCATATAAAACTTGCATTAAATAAATTGGTATGCTTTTCTCCTGTTGATCTGTTTAATGTCAATTTCTCAGTCATCCAAAAAGAATCCTAAGTGGGTAAAAGTTTGCCTCCCCTATAGAACAGCAGTTCCCAACCTTTTTGGCATCAGGGACCGATTTCATGGAAGATAATTTTTCCATGGACTATGGATGGGGGGGGGATGGTTTCAGGATAATTCAAACACATTACATTTATTGAGCACTTCATTTCTAATTTAATTCTGCTGCTGATCTTATGTGAGGTACCAGTCCATGGCCCAGAGGTTGGGGACATCTACTACAGAATTTAACAGTTAGTTACAGAGAAATGAAAGAATTGGCAACAAATGGAACCAAGGCTATGTGAACTTAGTCAGCAGCTGAAGTAATCTCAAGGGGCTGTGGGCAACGATTAAGGAGGGACTAGCCAACAGGAATCAAGACCATCCCCATGGAAAAGAAATGCCAAAAGGCAAAATGGTTGTTTGAGGAGGCCTTACAAATAGCTGTGAAAGGAAGAGAAGCGAAAAGCAAAGGAGAAAAGGAAAGATATTCCCATTTGAATGCAGAGTTCCAAAGACTAGCCAGGAGAGATAAGAAAGCCTTCCTCAGCGATCAATGCAAAGAAATAGAGGAAAACAACAGAATGGGAAAGACTAGAGATCTCTTCAAGAAAATTAGAGATATCAAGGGAACATTTCATGCAAAAATGGGCAAAAAAGGACAGAAATGGTGTGGACCTAACAGAAGCAGAAGATATTAAGAAGAGGTGGCAAGAATACACAGAACTGTACAAAAAAGATCTTCACGACCCAGGTGATCACAATGGTGTGATCACTCACCTAGACCCAGACATCCTGGAATGTGAAGTCAAGTGGGCCTTAGGAAGCATCACTACGAACAAAGCTAGTGGATGTGATGGAATTCCAGTTGAGCTGTTTAAAATCCTGAAAGATGATGCTGTGAAAGTGCTGCACTCAATATGCCACCGAATTTGGAAAACTCAGCAGTGGCCACAGGACTGTAAAAGGTCAGTTTTCATTCCAATCACTAAGAAAGGCAATGCCAAAGAATGCTCAAACTACCCCACAATTGTACTCATCTTACACGTTAGTAAAGTAATGCTCAAAATTCTCCAAGCCAGGCTTCAGCAATACGTGAACCGAGAACTTCCAGATGTTCAAGCTGGTTTTAGAAAAGGCCGAGGAACCAGAGATCAAATTGCCAATATCTGCTGGATCATCAGAAAAGCAAGAGAGTTCCAGAAAAACATCTATTTCTGCTTTATTGACTACGCCAAAGCCTTCGACTGTGTGGATCACAATAAACTGTGGAAAATTCTGAAAGAGATGAGAATACCAGACCACCTGACCTGCCTCTTGAGAAACCTGTATCCAGGTCAGGAAGCAACAGTTAGAACTGGACATGGAACAACAGACTGGTTCCAAATAGGAAAAGGAGTACGTCAAGGCTGTATATTGTCACCCTGCTTATTTAATTTATATGCAGAGTACATCATGAGAAACGCTGGGCTGGAAGAAGCACAAGCTGGAATCAAGATTGCTGGGAGAAATATCAATAACCTCAGATATGCAGATGACACCACCCTTAGGGCAGAGAGTGAAGAGGAACTAAAAAGCCTCTTGATGATAGTGAAAGAGGAGAGTGAAAAAGTTGGCTTAAAGCTTAACATTCAGAAAACTAAGATCATGGCATCTGGTCCCATCACTTCATGGGAAATAGATGGGGAGACAGTGGAAACAGTGTCAGACTTTATTTTGGGGGGCTCCAAAATCACTGCAGATGGTCACTGCATCCATGAAATTAAAAGACACTTACTCCTTGGAAGGAAAGTTATGACCAACCTAGATAGCATATTAAAAAGCAGAGATATTACTTTGCCAACAAAGGTCCGTCTAGTCAAGGCTATGATTTTTCCAGTGGTCATGTATGGATGTGAGAGCTGGACTGGGAAGAAAGCTGACCACTGAAAAATTGATGCTTTTGAACTATGGTGTTGGAGAAGACTCTTGAGGGTCCATTGGACTGCAAGGAGATCCAACCAGTCCATCCTAAAGGAGATCAGTCCTGGGTGTTCATTGGAAGGACTGATGCTGAAGCTGAAACTCCAATACTTTGTCCACCTGATGTGAAGAGCTGACTCATTTGAACAGACCCTGATGCTGGGAAAGATTGAGGGCAGGAGGAGAAGGGGACGACAGAGGATGAGATGGCTGGATGGCATCACCGACTCGATGGGCATGAGTTTGAGTAAATCCGGGAGTTGGTGATGGACAGGGAGGCCTGGCATGCTGCAATTCATAGGTCGCAAAGAGTCGGACACGACTGAGCGACTGAACTGACTGACTGAGCCAACTTGCTCGGAGAAGGCAATGGAACCCCACTCCAGTACTCTTACCTGGAAAATCCCATGGATGGAGGAGCCTGGCAGGCTGCAGTCCATGGGGTCGCTAAGAGTCAGACATGACTGAGCGACTTCACTTTCACTTTTCACTTTCATGCGTTGGAGAAGGAAACGGCAACCCACTCCAGTGTTCTTGCCTGGAGAATCCCAGGGACGGGGGAGCCTGGTGGGCTGCCGTCTATGGGGTCGCACAGAGTTGGACACAACTGAAGTGACTTAGCAGCAGCAGCAGCAGCAGCCAACTTGCTTGGACTCCTGCAGGCATAGGTATCAAAGTAGTCTAATCCCATGATCTAGGAACTCTCGAGTAAGAGTTTTTGAGCTTAGAACGTCAAAACCATTGCCAGATACGGCTTTTCATTGTCTTCAGAATAAAAACCAAAAATATGTCACTGCCTACCTCCCAGCCTTTCTTCTTCCTCTCTTACTACAACTTTGTTTAACAGGAGTACATGATCAGTGTTGACTTTCAGAAGAATCCTCTGGCAGTAGTTGGGGAAAGCCTGAATGAAATGAGGAGGAAAGAAATGGGGGAAAAAATGAGGAGGTTAGGGACCACTGGGATAACTTAATAAGGAATCATTTAATGAATGTCTGAAGTAGGAGAGTGACAGTGGGAATGAAGAAATGAGGGATTCCAGAATAAATAAAATGTTTATTATTCACCCTAATAAATGAAAACTACATAGCAATAAAAATAAACCATGGCTACATTTGGCAATATGGATGAATATCCCAAATATGATGTTGAGCAAAAGAAGCAGACACATAAGGATATAAACAGTATGATTCTTTTCATAAAAAGTTCAAGGCAGGAAAAAACCCAACTATGTTGTTTGAGAATGCTTATAGACATGGTTTAATAAATAAAAAAGGATTATAAGAGTCAAGATAGTGGTTACCGCCAGGGAGAAGAGAGCCATAAAGGGGCTGCTATATGTATGTTAGATCACAGTTTAAAACAAAGTTTTAAAAAGTATAAATCCTACAGACACAGTTGAAGTATATATAATTAGAATTTATATACAGAAGGTAAGGAGGGGACCTGAGTTCAAACTGTGGTTCTGTTACTCACTAGTGGTATGACCTTGAACAGTTATTTAACCTAAGCCCTGATTCCTATTAAGGGAGCTAACAGAACTATTATTTATATTTAAGTTACTTTCTGTCTTAGAGGAGCTACCCTCTCTGGTTGGTCAGCTGGATAAATCTCCCTCAATTTATTGTTTATTTAAATACGTTGCAAGTTCCCACATCCTACTAACGGAGAGGAGTTCCTCAGCACCTTTCTAGGTCAGCTGTTTGAGGTTTCCAGCAGGTGGGGATATTAAGCTGTCTGCTCTTACAGTTCTATGGTTCTTAAACTTGAAGACATGCATCACAATTCCTTGGAGGTCTTATTAAAACACAGCTTCTTGGGCCACATTCCCACAGTTTCTGATTTATAGCAGAGGCCCCAGAATTTACATTGCTAACAAGTCTAAGAAGTTCCCAGATGATGTCATTGCTACAAGTCCAGGGACAAGCTTTTGAGAACCTCTACTCTAATATTCTATACTTTATTCTCAGGCTCTCCAAATACGAGGGAGAGAGAAACACTTTTCTCAGACACTGGAAGGAAAATTATTCCATTCACTTGTGCAGCCCTGTTTTTCCCAAAGAGTGTTGGCTTTCCCCAGTTACTGACCTCGTTTGTCCAGTATCTACCCTCTCCTATGAATGTCCTCAGAAACATACATTACAAGCAAAGGTTTGCTGCTCTTAGCTGCTAAGTTGCTACAGTAAGGAATTAGAGAAAGGAAAGAAGGAGAGGGGGCAGGGTCAGGAAAATGTGTTCAAATCATCTTCTTCCCAGAAACTCCTGTGAGAAATAAAGGAGACAAAAAAGCATAGCACCTGGGACATTAAGAGCACTCAAACAAACGTCAGTCACCAGTGAAAATCCTATGTTGGAACCTGAAGTACTTCAGTCCATGGGGTTGCAAGAGTCAGACAAGACTTAGCGACTAAACTACCATCACCACCATTATTGCTATGACTTTAACTTTTTTCAGGTGGATGTTTGCAAAGAAAGTATCAAATATCAACTTTAATATCATTTCTTTATATGTTTTATACACTTTAAAATTACCTTGAGACATTTACATAGGTTCTATGAATTATACAGACCACCTTAAAGTAAAAAAGCAACACTACATAAATTAAAAAATAACAATATATACATTTAGCTGAAATCTATTAAAAATCATAATACAAACATGTAAAATTTTAGCAACCATTTTTTAGTTTGTTTTTTAAGGTCAAATTATGAATCTATAATTTTAGGAAACCACATAGTGGATATTCTTAAAGGTAAAATGCAATTATTAAATCATTACACATGATTCAGTTAAATTCAATTCAACATTTATTTGTTGTGTGACTGGTAGATGCAGGGGACAGAGAGGTGAAAAAATGATGAGGTCTTTGTCCTTAAGGAGTTCATGTTTTTTTTTTAACCTGTGTTTGATTATTTGTTTCCACATCTCTCTCTCCCACTTGATAATAATTGTCTAGTTCCTAGAGGAAGGGGTGACTGACTGTCAGGCAGTCTGAACTTGGAGTTGTCACTATGGAAGTGAACTTTGAGTCAGCATTTGAAGGATGCTAAGAATTGGGGTGGGGAGGGAATAGAAGCCCAGGACATTTTAAACAGGATAACAAGTGTAAAAGCTCGGATTTGGGAAATAATTTGTTGAGACTGACAAGCACCTCTGTATAGCTGCAACTTCTGTGCTCATTTTAAAGAGGGGTGCAACTGAAGATAAAAATGTAGAGGGGCCAGATGGTGAAAGGTTCTTCTTCTGTTCTAAGGAGTTTTGACTTTACCTGCAGGTGACTGGGAGCTTTGCAAGCAGCAGAGTTAGATGAGGGTTTGTGTTCTGGCAACAACTGTACAATCACAGGACAGAGAGTGAATCATAGTGAACTACCTGGACAAAAGTCAAGTGAGGATTAGATCACAACATTTCTCAGGAGACAGAATGCTGCCCACCATTGTTTCCAAATGTTTGATTTGCCTGTAGCCTTCAACTGTTTTCAGCAGTTATATAAAATGGAACAACTGCTGGAAATGAACTGAAACTGAAGGCCTTACCCATCGGCCTCAAATTCAAAATAACGAGTTTCAGAAAACACACACACACACACACACACACACACACACACACTAGGTATGAAGTTCAGGGGTAAAGTTCAGGTGTATTTCTTTGGTGGTCAGTAAAATCATTTTTAGCAGCCTTATAATTAACATAAAATTAAAATTTGAACCATCTTTATGTAAAGGCAGAGGAGGTATGATTGCTGGGATGTGCAGTAAAATAATTAGATATTTTATTTACAAAAGTAAAAATAAAATTTGAGGTTTGTGACCCAACCAGTTTGATCTTTAAAAGGAAAAATATGTGAAATAATAATAATAGTTACATATAAAAGATGTCAATTTACATAGCACACAAAAGTAGGCAGAATAATTTTATACAATAAACAGTCATAGGAGATGCTAACAAAGTACTGGATAATACGCCACTTAGTAAAGGAAAATAACCTACACAAAGGTTAAAAATTGACATAAACCACCAACATAAAAATTATGAAAGATAAACCAAATTGGGAAAATATGTATAAGTATTGCTACACAGAAAACTCACATACACCCGTAAGAAAACTTTGATTCTCATAAATTAATTAGCAAGAGAAATTATTTTAATTACAAAAGGAATGGCTTAGAAACATTTGGAAAAGTCAGCCTCACTAATAAAAAAAATGCTGATTAATAGACTTAACTTTTTTTGGACCTATTAGTAAAGCTTTTTTCCTCCCTTTGCTTTGTTTTTTAGTGTGCACATCCAGGATGGTCAAGACTACTGTATTATGCAAGGGCCATTCTCATCCTTGCTAGTGGGTGACACTTGGCATTCAATATTAAAATGCCCATACCTTTTGATTCAGCATGTGCATTTTGAGGACATCTTGTTATGCCAAAACACATGTTTTATTTAGCTCGTTGTTGTATCAGGAGTCCTGTTCAAGCTCCACAGGATTACAGGGTTTCGTGTTAGAACCCGTGGGACACGGAAAGCACGTGGAACCAAAGAAATTCTAGGGATCCGCTGCTCCCTCTCATCACTCTCTCACAGCATCTCAGATTCTCTCTGCAAGTCTGTCCCACTCTCCCCTCTCTGCTAACTGGCTGCTTCAGCTGATCCATAGTTTGTGACTTTATACAAGTTCAGATCAAGCTAGCAGGGGATTCTGTTCATTATCACTAAGGAACCCAGGCTGATAGAGACTCCTCATGTGTGTGCTTCTTTGATCACTGTGGCAGAGGAAAGGAGACATGAAGAACTGTGCAGGGACACTTAAAACATCTGCCCAGAAGTGCTGCCAGAAGTATTATTGCTGCTCACATTTCACAGTTCATGGCAACAGCCAGTTCCAAAGTGGGCCAGGAAGAGCAACCTTACCAATACCCAGGAAGAGAAATGAAATATCTGTGAGCAGTTCTTGTGTTTCCTCATCAATGTATTGTGTGCTCACTTAAATTTCTCATAAATAAAGATTAATTTGAAAATTATGGTTTTGCATTTCTATTAATTTTTAAAAATTAAGACATATCAGCAAATTTACTGACATAAAATTGTACAAATGAGCACAAATCCATAACATACATGCATCATGCTCAGTTAAAAAACAGTTAAATGTTCAGACATATCATTTGGCAAATTCTCTGTTGAGGCAAAACAGCCAATTATGCAACAAAAACAACAGACTAACAAGTAAGCAAGTGTTATGTCATAATATTGTATCCTATTATAAGTATTTTACGCAACCCTTGTAACTTTTAGTTCTGTCTTCTCTAACCTTTATATATAAGATAATTAGTTCCAATAGTAGACATGCTTAATGGTTTAACTTTGAAATAAAATTTTGGAAAATCTACTACTCCTTTCTCAGGCTTCTGAGTCAGTTTAATTCAAAAGTATACTAAAATTACTATTTGCAAATGTCTATCTACTCATGTATAGCTAAAATAAATAGAGAAATAAACTAAATCCTGAAGATGATAAAAGATGGGAACTGTCATCCATAACTCTTGATTTTAAATTTTTAGTTTGTTCAACAAACACACTAAAGGTAGTATCCTTCCCATTCTCTTTAACAAGCAGATGTTATACAGTTACATTTAAAAACCTATAGTAACAAATACATTTGTCTAATTTACATATTGAAATTCTCTGTAAGATTTCATTTGGAAAATAGTTCCAATGCTAAAATTAATTTTGAGAACTACTATTGTAGACATTTTCTTTGTCATGAATCCATTTGGTATTTATTTGGCTTTAAGATCTCTTTTATTTTGAAAAATCCTCTAAAAACACAAATACAGTCTCTTGTGTCTCATGACTTTCAGACTTTCTTCTCCTTCTCCTTTGTAAGTCATCCTAGCAAGACTAGTTAACAAAATACCTGAAATTTAAAGGGTATTTATAAGTACATATTTGTAAAAATTGTTTCCACAGAGAATGAGGCAAGAGTTTATTTTCTACAATCCCATGCACCTTTATTACAAGGCAAACAAAATTAATTTAAGCTTGCCTTCTGACCTTATATCATAGTTCCTTCTCAACACTTCAGCTTTGGTTTTATTGAATAAAACATGATGGAAGAGTCTTTTGTTCTTTCTTAGAATTTTCAAAAAAATGTAAATATTACTATGACCCAAATGTTTCAAACTAATTGCTGCTCTTGTAGTCTCAACTGCATTTTGGTTATACATTAGCTTTATTAGTCACATTCAGCTTCAGTAAGCAACATTTTAAAACTCAGTGTAAGATCGTGGTTTCGATGATAAGCTTTTTGAGAAAGTGAGCTGAGTTTTTGCCATTTCTAATTAGATCATTTCGGTTGCATAAGACAGACAATTCGACTTAAAATGACTTAAATAAATTTTTTCTAATGTATTGGCTTACATAATTAAAAAATCTAATTATGTAATTAGTTTTTTACATACAATTATTTTTTAACATAAATTTTTTTACATATTTTTTTTTACATAATAGGAGAAGGAGACAGGAGAAGGTGGGTCTCAGTTGTTGTTATTGGTCAGTCACTCAATTGTGTCCAACTCTTTGTGACCCCATGAACTGCAGCATGCCAAGCTTCCCTGTCCTTCACTATCTGCCGGAGTTTGCTCAAACTCATGTTCATTGTCGGTAATGCCATTCAACCATCTCAACCATTGCTGCCCCCTTCTCCTCCTGCCAATGAGTCAGTTATTTGCATCAGGTGGCCAAAGTATTGGAGTTTCAGCATCAGTCTTTCCAGTGAACATTCAGGGTTGATTTCCTTTAGGATTGACTGGTTTGATCTCCTTGTTGTCCAAGGGACTCTCAGAGTTTTCTCCAGCACCACAGTTCAGAAGCATCAATTCTTCAGTGCTCAACCTTCTTTATGGTCCAACTCTCATGCCCAAACATGACTATTGGAAAAACCATAGCTCTGACTATACGGACCTTTGCCAGCAAAGTGATATTTCTGCTTTTAAATATGATGTCTGGGTTTGTCATAGCTTTTCTTCCAAGCAGTAAGTGTCTTTTAATTTCAAGGCTGCAGTCACTCTCCACAATGATTTTTGAGCCCAAGAAAATAAAATCTGTCATTGGTTCCTTTGTTTCCCCATCTATTTGCCATGAAGTGATGGGTCTGGATGCCATGATCTTAATTTTTTAATGTTGAGTTTTAAGCCAGCTTTCACTCTCCTCTTCCACCTTCATCAAGATGCTCTCTAGTTCCTCTTTACTTTCTGCCATTAGAGTGGTATCATCTGCATACCTGAGGTTATTGATATTTTTCCTGGCAATCTTGATTCCAGTTTGTGCTTCATCCAGCCTGGCATTTCACATGATGTACTCTGCATGTAAGTTAAATAAGCAGGGTGACAATATACAGCCTTGATGTACTCCTTTCCCAATTTGGAACCAGTCCACTGTTTCATGTCCAGTTCTAACTGTTGCTTCTTGTCCTGCACACAGGTTTTTCATGAGGCAGGTAAGATAATCTGGCATTCCCATTTCTTTAAGAATTTTCCAGTTTCTTATGATCTACACAATCAAAGGCACTAGCATAGTCAATGAACCAGAAGTGGATGTTTTTCTGGAATTCTCTTGCTTTTTCTATGATACAATGTTGGCATGCCAGCAATTTGATCTCTGGTTCCTCTGCCTTTTCTAAGTCCAGCTTGTACATCTGGAAGTTCTTAGTTCACATACTGTGAAGCCTAGCTTGAAGGATTTTGAGCATTACCCTGCTAGCATGCAAAACGAGTGCAATTGTGTGGTAGTTTGAACATTTCTTGGCATTCCCCTTCTTTCTGAATGGGATGAAAACTGAACTTTTCCAGTCCTGTGGCCACTGCTGAGTTTTCCAAATTTGCTGGCATGTTGAGAGCAGCACTTTAACAGCATCATCTTTTAGGATTTGAAATAACTTAGCTGGAATTTCATAACTGCACTAGCTTTGTTCTTGGTTATGCTTTCTAAGGCCCACTTGACTTCACATTCCAAGATGTCTGGCTCTAGGTGAGTGGCTATAACATCGTTGTTATCTGGGTCATTAAGTTAAAAGGTTCAAACTCTTGTAATCAAAACTCAGTTTCTTCATCCCTCACTCTCCCTTCCCCTGTGTTGGCTTCCCTCTCGGGTTCCACGTGGTAGTCCCCAGAAACTTCAGGCACATATTCACTCAGATTCAAATTTAGTAGAAGCAGCATAGTCTCTTCCCTGTCATTCCTTAACAAGTCTCAGGATCCACTTTGACTGCACCATTTTAATCATGTGTCCCTGACCAAAGGATGCTAGGACTTGTATCAGAGACCAAAGGATGCTAGGACCTGTATCAGGAATTCTTTGGGCTACAAGTAACAGAAAAATCTAACAGTAGTTTAAACAATGTAGACATTTATGATCTCATTTAACAAGAATATTGAAGGTAAGTAGTTCAAAACCTATCGCTCTTTATTGACGTTCATCCTTCTTCAGTCATCTATACTATCCACCTGGCATAAATCAAGTTGCCATATATGTATAGATCAGTTTCTTGACTCTATTATAGTTCCACTGGTCAATTTTTTATTTCTGGGCCATTGTCAGTATGTTTTTACTTAATATAAATTTATAAGAAATATTGATATGTAATACAGCAAATCTTCCCTAGTTATTCTTGAGGAATATCTTGGCTATTTTTGGGTCTTTGATTTTTCATATAAATTTTCTCAAACTTGTCAAGTTAAAGAAATTCATCTAAGATTTCATTCAAAATTTGGATAGATCAATTTTGAAAGACTTGTCTTCCTCACAATATTATCTTTCTAGCCAATGATATGTTTATATTTCTCAATATATTTGTTTTCATTAAAGTTTTATAATTTTCTCTATAAAGCCTTGCCTAATATCCAAAGGATGTTATATTTTTTCTTGCTATTACAAAAATTATCTCTTAAAATATTATTTTTCCTAGTTGTACATAAAATGAATTTAAATTTTGTGCATAAATCTTGTATCAGACATTTTGACAAATTCTCTGATTAAGTCTAATGATTTGTCAGCAGACTGTTGGATTCTTTTATGTATACAATCATATCATCTGCAAATAATGACCGTTTTATTAATTTCCTTCCAATCCTTTGACTTTTTTTCCTCCTGCCTTACTGTAGAACTTCTTTTACTTACTTAAGTATTTCTATGTCTTCGCATTAGACATAGTTCCTGTAAATTCAATTCAGGTACATTTTTATATTTTTTTTATATTCAATCTGATAATGTCTAATTTTAAATTGGTGAATTGAGTCCATTTACTGATACGTTTGGATTTCTTACTTTATTTCATGCTTTTCTCTTTAAAAGTTAAATAAGCTCTTTTTACTTTAAAAAACCTGTTTTTTTTCTCTTGCTGCTATTGCATTAAATAAACTGTATTTACCTTACTCTGTATTATATTTTGGAGTAGTAAATTCTACATATATCCTTTAGTTATATCTTTAACATGAACATTTATAGAGTCTAAAATTGATAAATATATATACTTTGATTATGAATAAAACAAAGACCTAGGATAGTTCTCCTATTAATATGTTCACTCTATCCCATTATACATGTTACTACCATCAGTATTTTCAGTTCAGTTCAGTTCAGTCGCTCAGTCGTGTCCCAACTCTTTGTGACCCCATGAATCACAGCATGCCAGGCTTCCCTGTCCATCACCAACTCCTGGAGTTTACTCAAACTCATGTTCATCGAGTCAGTGATGCCATCCAGCCATCTCATCCTCTGGCGTCCCCTTCTGCTCCTGCCCCCAATACCTCCCAGCATCACGGTCTTTTCAAATGAGTCAACTCTTCACATGAGGTGGCCAAAGCATTGGAGTTTCAGCTTCAGCATCAGTCCTTCCAATGAACAACCAGGACTGATCTCCTTTAGGATGGACTGGTTGAATCTCCTTGCAGTCCAATGGACTCTCAAGAGTCTTCTCCAACACCACAGTTCAAAAGCATCAATTTTTCAGCACTATCCTATTTTTCTATTCCCTAATGAGTAATTATTATCATTGTTTTTATATAAATAAAAATATAAAAATTTGAGTTTGACATTGGTAGATTTGAAATGGTCCTAGCATGCTGTGAATAAGTAAACAACATAAGGACCAATATACAGAGGACATCTTTAACCTATTTATTTAACAACTGACAGCAAGGAGATCCAACCAGTCAATCCTAAAGGAAATTGGTCCTGAATATTCATTGGAAGGATTGATGCTGAAGCTGAAACTCCAATACTTTGGCCACCTGATGTGAAGAGCTGACTCATTTGAAAAGACCCTGATGCTGGGAAAGATTGAGGGCAGGAGGAGAAGGGGACGACAGAGGATGAGATGGTTGGATGGCATCACCGACTCAATGGACATGAGTTTGAGTGAACTCTGAGAGCTGGTGATGGACAGGGAGGCCTGGCGTGCCGTAGTCCAGTGGGGTTGCAAAGAGTCAGACACAACTGAGTGACTGAACTGAATCTATCTTTTCTCTTTGGATGTTTTTAAAATCTCCTTTTTATCTAGGTGTAGAATTTTTTTTCTTTCATCCTGCCACTGTATCTCTTAAATTTCCAAAGAATGTTCCCAGCTCAAAGTTTTTGTGTGTCCTAGAACTGCAGCTTGGAAACAATTTCCTCCAGGTGTATTTTTGGCTTGCTGCTGCAATTTTGGTTCAAGTCTCTGCTCAATTCCTCAGAAAGGCCTTCCCTGATCCAAATGTCAAACTTTCTTCTCTTACCCTCTATTTTTCTTCACAGAACCTTTTACTACTTGACATTTTAAAAAATATTTATTTGTTCATCACCTGCCTCCCTCTCCCAAGAATATATACCCACAAGGGCACAGACTCAGATTTATTCACTGCTATATCCCTAGTATCTAGAATAGTACCTGAAACAGTAGGCACTTCATAAGTATTTGTTGACTTAATGAGTTAATAGTCTTTTGTCTGCACTTTATTCTCTCCTTTTAAGGTAGTTGAATTCTTTTCTGTGTATGTGAAGAAGTGAAGTGAAGAGAAGTCACTCAGTCGTGTCCGATTCTTTGCGATTCCATGGACTGTAGACAACCAGGCTCCTCGGTCCATGGGATTTTCCAGGCATGAATACTGGAGTGGGTTGCCATTTCCTTCTCCAGGGGATCTTCCTGACCCAGGGATCGAACTCAGGTCTCCCACAATGTAGGCAGACACTTAACCATCCAAGCTACCAGGGAAGCCCCAGAGACAATAAAACTGCAGATAAAATGTAGTGGTGGAGTAAGCCACTTTGAGGAAGTCCTTTATAAATGCAGAACCTCATGTTTTCCCTACTGAGGGACCACATCATAAGACCCAGATCTTAATCTTGCTTGTACTGCTTACTAGTTGTGAGCTACTGGGCTAATCATTTTACCTCTTTACTCCTTTATGCTCTTACATGTAAAACTAGAGGGGTTCAGTTAGATGATCATTAGTTCTTTTCAGCAATAAAACTGCATGATTCCACAGGGGCAGAACATCAGTGGCCTAAGATCACAAGATGGGTGAAATCAGGCCTTTAATCCAGGTCTCTTAAACTTCTTCAATGATGACATTACATGGCATCAAAGATACTCTACAGCCAACTGCCCACATACCTGAAAAACTACAATACCTGAAAACTCTTCACAGGGCCAACCCATACACTTGAAAGAGTCAAACTTTTATTCCAAATGTACCTGGTGCTACATAGATAATGCACAAAACTAAGCCTTTAGCATGGTTTTAATATTTATATCACATCACTTTGGGTTAAAAACACCTCAGGAAAAAAATTCCAACTCAGTGGAGAATCATTCGTCAAAATGCCTTTCCTCAAAATCAACTCTGCAAAAAACCCAACCAACCGGAAGAGTTTTTTAAAAAAGAAAGGAAGGGGACTTTCCCGGTTGTTCAGAGGTTAAGAATCCATCTTCCAATGGAGGGGACACAGGTTCAATCTTTGGTAGGGGAACTAAGATCCTGCAGGCTGCAGGGCAACTAAGCTTGAGCACCACAACTAGAGAGAAGCCCGCACACTCCAAATCCTAAGCCCGTGCGCTCTGGAGCCTGCAAGCCACAAACAGGGAAGCCTGCAGCCGCTGCAATGAAGACCCAGCACAGCCAAATATTAAAGAACAAAAAAATAAAAAGAAAGAAAAAAGAATGTACAAGTGAATAGCAGGACAAGAACTATAAGAGGAAGTATATGGAAAGGAGGAGGTAACTTAGCCTCTAGATCTAGCATTTTCTTAATGGTTTTAGCCTGTTTGGGGGCAGGGAGGGGGGTGGTTTCTAGGACAAGGAGAAAAATGACTACCCAACCTCTTTGCCTCTCAAACTTATAGCTTCAAAGTGGCAGCTGAAAGACCTGACATGGGGAGAATGGAGGCTTGGAGGCTTTTCCAGCAGAGGTATTCAACAGTGAAGAGGAGGAGTGAAGAGACTAAGGCTTTGGTTCTACCAGAGTGCCAGACAGCTCTTATGATCAAGAGTAGGTGGCCATATGACTTATCATCCAAACCAGGACCTTTTTAGGAATGAAAGAGCACTAATAATTGTATTAGGGCTATGGGGAAACTAGGTCCCAAGTAAATCAGATATATGGTCATCTTAGGTGTTAAGGGCCCCAGCAAAGGCAGGGATGCTTCCCCGGTAGCTCAGCGGTAAAGAACTCACCTGCAGTGCAGGACATGCGAGTTCAATCCCTGGGTCGGGAAGATCCTCTGGAGGAGGAAATGGCAACCCACGCCTGTATTCTTGCCTGGAAAATCCCACAAACAGAGAAGCCTGGCAGGCTACAGTCCATGAAGTTGCAAAACAGTCAGGCACGACTTAGCAACTAAACAACAACAAAGCAAAGGCAGGGGATCCACAGAGTTAGCTGATCAACCACATAACAGAATCTTACCTCACCTTATCAACCACAGGAGCCCCAGCAGAGGCAACAGGGAAGACGGAAATCAGCCTTTCAGCTAATATCATCTCTGCTCCTTGAGTACAATATAAACTTGTCAGTTACCTCTGGTGCCATTTTCTTATTGATGCCTATGTGTCCCAGCTCTCTGGAATAAACTCCTTTAAGATTGGTCCTGACAGGAAAACAGTACTCAAAGCACACAGACCTGATCTCCAATGCATATCAACTCTGTATCCCAAGAGGTACATGACAGAATCTCGGGTATCTAACACTGCAAAGTGCAAGGAGTGAGCAAGGTGACAAAGGAAATGTGAACATGAAGGCATGGGAAGAGCAGCTATCTATGTGTATGGACCAAATATGGCTATCCCAGAATGATATCCTTATTCCCCAGGGGATCAATACAAAATGACCACCATTTCTCAGTTCTAATTCTAAATTCCTAGGAGAAAAAGTCTGACTAGTACAGATTAGGTCAGGAGTCTCCTTAGTCAAAGTAGGTGTGGCTGGGTGTGTGCTCTGCTTAGTTGCTCAGTCGTGTCCAACTCTTTGCAGGCTACCAGGGAAGCCCTCAAAGCTCAAATGGTAAAGAACCTACCTGCAACACAGGAGACCTGGGTTTGATCTCTGGGGAAGATCTCTTGGAAAAGGGAATGGCTACTGACTCCAGTATTCTTGCCTGAAGAATTCCATGGACAGGGGAGCCTGGTGGGCTGCACTCCCTGGGGTTGCAAAGAGTCAGACATGACTGACTGAGTGACCAACACTTTTATGGCTAGGTGGTAGGTCACAAATTGCACATGGCCACAGAGATCTCACCCCAATGGAGTAGAAGCTTTTAGAAAAGGGAGGATCTGGGCAAACAGGTACTCTAAAACTGTATCATATTTGATGCAAACTGAGGAAAGTTGAAAGTCACCATAGAAATGCAAGCAATTATATTGTTCACCGATAGATGAAAGATTACATAGACACAATAAGGTAAAATTATTTGTTGATTCAAGGTCATTCTTAGTATTGGGTTATATCCTGAAAGTGATAGTTAAACTTCTATTATTTCTTTAAGCTACTTGCTGCTGCTGCTGCTGCTGCTGCGAAGTCGCTTCAGTTGTGTCCAACTCTGTGAGACCCCATAGACGGCAGCCCACCAGGCTCTTCCATCCCTGGGATTCTCCAGGCAAGAATACTGGAGTGGGTTGCCATTTCCTTCCTTGGAAGGTGGGTGCCTTTCCAATGCACGCATGCTAAGTCACTGCAGTCATGTCCAACTAATCCACTCCTAAAGTCTTAAATTCTTGGCCCTGCCCCAGGCTTCCCTCTCCTGAGCCTTAAGAAATCTTTAAAACTTGCTGTTATTTTTCCTTTCTTGCTAAGTGATGGTAAGATTGCCAGTCATTTTGTTTCTTAAGAAAATTGCCTAATATTTGCTTTTGTTAGGAAATATACCACATGATCTTATGGAAGCTTATGAATTTTTTAATGTATTAAAAAACAGATACATATTCTTAATTATTATAAAATTAATACAGGCACGTTAAAAATTCAAATACATGCAGTAGAAAAATAAAAGATAAAAATGTAGCCCAACTACTGTCCACAACTTAGTTCTACTTCCTGGATTACTTTTTTGACCAGGACCCAAGAAGGAAATACATTTTACACTCACATACACACACACACACACACACACACACACATACACACACACACAGATGATAAAAGTTTCACAAATTTTATTTGCTCATACTTTTTCTTTTTTGCCCTTCTAATGTAGATTGTAGCCACTTGATTCACTCCCACAGTTTGAAAACCACTACTCTAGAGACAGAGTAGTGAAACTGTTTTTTAGTACTTCTGATAGATACCTCTATCCTTGAAAATAATACACACATACCACATTTAGATTCAATTCCTGACTTTTTAAGAATTGACTCCACACTTCAAAAAAGAACAATAAGAACTTAGTTTAATTACATCAGCCTCCATTTTTCTTTCCCTAGTCTCATCTTTGCAATTTTTATTATAGTACATTAAGTTCTATTTCTTAGTTAATTGCTTTAAATATATTTAAACCTCTATTTCTTTTTTATTAATTTATTTTAATTTTTAAAATTTTATTAATTTAAATTTAATTATTTTAACTTTATTTTATTTATTTTTATTAATTAATTTATTTTAATTTTATTTATTTATTTATTTTAATTATTTAAAGGCTAATTACTTTACAATATTGTGGTGGTTTTTGCCATACACTGACATGAATCTGCCATGGGTGTACATGTGTTCCCCATCCTGAACCGCCCTCCCACCTCCCTCCACATCCCATCCCTCTGGATCATCCAAGTGCATCAGCCCTGAGCACCCTGTCTCATGCATCGAACCTGGACTGGTAGTCTGTTTCACATATAATAATATACGTTTCAATGCTATTCTCTTAGATCATCCCATCCTCGCCTTCTCCCATAGAGTCCAACAGACTGTTCTATACATCTGTGTCTCTTTTGCTGCCTCGCATATAGGGTTATCGTTACCATCTTTCTAAATTCCATATATATGCGTTAGTGTACTGTACTGGTGTTTTTCTTTCTGACTTACTTCACTCTGTATAATAGGCTCCAGTTTTATCCACCTCATTTGAACTGATTCAAATGCATTCTTTTTAATGGCTGAGTAATATTCCATTGTGTATATGTACCACAGCTTTCTTATCCATTCACCTGCTGATGGACATCTAGGTTGCTTCCATGTCCTGGCTATTATAAACAGTGCTGTGATGAACGCTGGGGTGTTCATCATGTGTCTCTTTCAATTCTGGTTTCCTTGGTGTGTATACCCAGCAATGGGATTGCTGGGTCACATGGCAGTTCTATTTTCAGTTTTTTATGGAATCTCCACACTGGCTATACTAGTTTGCATTCCCACCAACAGTGTGAGAGGGTTCCCTTTTCTCCACACCCTCTCCAGCATTTATAGTTTGTAGACTTTTGGATAGCAGCCATTCTGACTAGCATGAGATGGTACCTCATTGTGGTTTTGATTTGCATTTCTCTGACAATGAGTGATATTGAGCATCTTTTCATGTGTTTGTTAGCCATCTGAATGTCTTCTTTGGAGAAATGTCTGCTTAGTTCTTTGGCCCGTTTTTTGATTGGTTGGTTAAACCTTTATTTCTTGATCTACCGTTAGAAAGTGTTCATCCACACATTAAAAAATGTCTCTTAATTCCTCCATTATGTAATATTAGTGCATTTGCATCCTTTCACTTCCCTCCACTTCCCAACTTCCATTAGGTATACCCCTACTTTTACACAGTCAATAATTATAATATTTACTGTGTTAGGATAATTGTCTTTTGTATTTTGTCCTTCAACTTATTTTTAAAAGTGATTTTTTTTCAATATTACAATCAATTTTGCAAATCTTATTCACTGCTGAATCAATTGTATAAACAGACTTGTAAAAAGACAGATGTAAATCATATTATTAAATTTATGCTTATTGAAGGAGAATGTTCTAGGTGGCAATGTCAAACAGATTCTCTTTTCCATTGATTACTCAATCCTGTCACATCTTAGTTTCATATGTGGACCATGAGTGACACAATTTTTTGCCTTTACTAAAGATTTTAATTGTCTTTTTTTTTTTTAGTTGATGACAGGAAAAACATGCACTCTCATTAAAATTATTAAGGTTTTTTAAACATGCTATTGTATAAAATGAATCTACTTTTTTCTTAAAGATGTTCTTCTGAGATCCTTCTTATTTTTCATTCTTATTACTACTGATCACCTTGGAAGTCTAAATATTTGCACTGAAATACCTTTTTATTGCATTCATAGAGCAGATCCTATTACCAACTTCCCATGTGTCTTTTTTTTTTTTTTCTGAAAAGGTGCATGAGAGGTCAAAAAATAGTTTAAAATTCCCTCATTTGCCCTCATCCATCAATGCTTTGTCTGTCTATAGGATTCTAGGTTCAGAATTAATTTCTCTCAGAACTTCGAAGTTCCACTGCCTTCTTATAATTAGCATTGCTAAGATAAATGGCAAACTTCAATCTATTTCAATCTCCCTATCACTCCTATAAAAGTAACAATCTCAATTTGGCTCTCTTTTCTGTACTCAGTTTAATTAAACTTTCATAATTGGCCTTTTCTGATACTCTCCTCGCTGGGCTCTATACTGCATACTAGGCTGGTTTTCTTAAATAACTGGCTACTCTTGCTCTTGCTTTTGCTTGTTTGTTAGTTGTTCAGTCTTTGTCCAATGCTTTGTGACACCATGGACTGTCCACAAGGTTCCTCTGTGTCTATGGGGCTCTCCAGGCATGAATATTGGAGTGAACTGCCATTCCCTTCTCCAGGGGATCTTCCTGACCCAGGGATTGAACCCGAGCCTTGTGGGTCTCCTGCATTGGCAGGCAGGTTCTTTACCACTAACACCACCTTTTTCTAATGTGATTCTAAATGCTGTAGTTCCTGTATCTTCTTTTCTATTCTATATGTCTTCTCCCCTATATTAGTCCTCGAGCTTTAAAAACTATCTGCTGACAATTAACTTTATATAGGCGGGCTAGACTTCTTTTTGACCTCCAGATTCACAACTTTAAAACATCTACTTGGCATCTCCTTATGTCTCCGAGGCATTTCAAACTGAACATGACCAAACAGAATTTTCTCTCTTTGAATCTGAATCCCCCTCAGCCTTGACCATCTCAAACCCTGGTGCTATGATATGAACTGCCACTTTCGACTCTTCCCTTTTAATTCACTCCCCATGACTCCTCCCTCCTCATCCAATTCTACCTTCATCCAGTTCATTGTTAATTCCTGTTATTTCTACCTTCAAAATATAGCTCTACTGTCTTTAAAAAATGTAAACCAGATCATGTCAGTCTCTTGCTTTAAATGAAGGAGAGGATAAAATCCAAAACCTATACAGCTGCCCTGAATGTCTGATTCCTTTCTACTTCTCCAGATGCATCTCTCACCTCGTGCCACTCTTATTTCCTCACTCCAGCTTCCTGTCATCTCCTAGAACACACAGTGCTCTTTCTACCTCAGAGCCTCTGTAATTTGATATTCTATCTGGAGTAGTTTTTCCCTCAGGTCTTTACATGACTGACTTGACTCCTTTTTATCCTTCAGGTTTTGGTTTAAATGTTCAGAGCCTCCATGTTAACCCACACATGGATTCTTTGTAATTAGGAAAAGGTACCTTTCTGGAGAGCACCATATGGATTATATTTGAGCCCCTACAGGCAGCAGCTTAAATGCCCTCAGAGAGGCTTTTCTTGACCACCTTACCATATTAATGCTCCTTCTTATTCTGGATCACAGCACTCTATTTATTTCCTTCACAGCTTTTCATTCAACCTACAGTATTTAACTAATTATTATTTTATTTACTTGTTTATAGTCTGTCACCCTCGCTGAGGTCAGGAACTTCTCTATCAAGTTTGCTATCATAAACTCATGACCTACTAGTATCTGATTCATGTAGGTGTTCAGTGAATATTTGTTGGATGAATGAACGAATGAAACCATGCTTGGAAATTTCATAAGAAGGTGAAAAATAAAATGGTTTAAGTTGTCCAGTTATGTTTTCATGAACACACTTCATCTGGAAACTGTTTTCCTCCACATTTTATTTAATTATTTCCACCCCTTGAATTTTTCTGTTACCCGAAAACTTTTTTTGACACATCACAGGATATGAGTAGGATTTACCACATTGCCCCAGAGTTGGTGATATGTCAAGCTGAGCACAGAGGTGTTGAGTATCTTTCATTGTAAAGAGAAAGCTTCAATAACTGGAGCTTTGCTGCTTCCAATTCCAGTCCTTCCCCACCTAGCCCCCCAGTCTCTATGACTAGAAGACTGAGGAAGGATAATGAAAACAGAAATTGTCAGCACTGTTGTAGGCCAGAGTACAGGACCTTTTCCATGGGGAGCAGGGAAGTGGGTTTCCTACTTCCCAAACCAGGGGAGGTATAAAGACTGAAAAATCACTTCTCACAAGTAGGGAAGACCAACATCAACCTCAACTTGTTGGATATTTTTTAGGTTGCTATTTTTCTTATAATTTTTAATTGGAAGATAACTGCTTTTCAATGTCGTATTGGTTTCTGCCATACGACAGCACAAATCAGCCATAAGTATATATCCCTTCCTTCTAGAGCCTCCCTCTCACTGCCTCCCCACCATCTTACCCCTCTCGGTCATCACAGAGCACTGGGCACTCTGTTATACAGCAGCTTCCTATCAGCTATTCATTTTTAAAAAGGTAGTGTACATATGTCAATGCCACTCTCTCAATTTGTCTTACCTTCTCCTTCCCCCACTGTGTCCACAGGTCCATTCTCTATGTCTGTGTCTCTATTCCTGCCCTGGAAGTAGGTTCATCAGTATTAGGGAGCCTTCCTGTTGATCTGTCCTGTGCTACTTTAAGTGGAGAAAGGAGAAAAGAAAAGAGATGACAGAGTGGAAACTAGGAAGCAAAGGAGAAGTGTATTATCAGACTATTTGGTGTGGCAAGGAAGTAGGATTTTCTCATTAGCCAACAGACTCCTTGGAAGGAAGCAGGATTAAAGTCATTCTGCTAATGTTCCACCTAAGAGAGCAGTCTTTGGGTAAGAGAATCCTTAAAGCAGAGTCTGTGGGTGTGTTACAAATTATAAGAGCTGAGGTAGGGTAAAGAAGTCAAGTTTGCACCAGATCTCCCAGGTCAGGGAACTGCATAGCTGGAAGACATTGCAAGCACCCTCCTCCTGTTCTCACAAATCTTATAAATGCTGCATTAGAAAGCGAGTATTTACACCTTTGCCATATAGAACTAAAGCAGTAGCAACTAACAAAGAACTGTAATTGCAAACCAGTGAACTAAAAAGATACTTATCACTCTTCCACATTTTCCCTCCAGTCTCTCAGCTTCTGAGGAACTACGACCAGAAGGAGAGTGGAAGAGGAAAGAAAATGCAGACCATGTTTCTCCCTCTACTGCAAGTTCCTAGAGCCACAGGTAAAGACTGAGCAAAAGTAATGGGGGGGACAGGGTGGGAGGGGTGGGTAAAGGAGACTTAATTGGGATATGAAATTGGACTTTTCTCCCCACTTAAGATAAAAGGAATATTTTTCCATGTCAGCATATATACAACCACCACATCTTTTAATGACTGATAGTATCCTCTTATACTGATTTTAAACGTACCTATTGTAATTTAACTACTCTTTCACCTCAGGTGGGCTGTCATTTTCCAGTAAGCTAGGGTGGGCTTCTTCACATAGTGATCTCAGGGCAGCATTCCAACACAGGAGATGAACCACTGAAAAGTTTCTTACGGCTAAGGCTTGAATGTCACACAACATCACTTTGGCCTCATTCTATTGATCAAAGAAAGTCACCAGACCACCCAGGCTCAAGGTAAGGAGGAAAGATTCTACCTCTTAATGACAGGAGTGGTGAAGTGATGTTGGAAAGGAGCAGGGCACAGAGGTAGGAAGAATTATGACCAGCCTTGCAAATATTCTATTACAACAAACTTGTTTTGAAATGCCTCGTTTAGTATTCTGAAAGTAAAATTATAAGTCGACTATTTGCCATCCCAAATATGTTTCCTAAAGAAATTATGGGAAAACTCTAATGCGGACCTGTATAGCACTCCACTGCTTTTAAAATTCATTCATAAATATCTCGTTTGATAACTTATTCAACAAGTTTCTTTTGAGTGGCTATTATGTGCCAAAGACTATGATATGCTATGGGGATACAAGATAGATATGGTCCTTGTTCTCAAGGAGCTTACAGTCTGTGGAGGGAAAAACAAATATTTAATAAGTAATTACAGTCAAGAACTGACTCATTAGAAAAGACCTTGATGCTGGGAAAGATTGAAGGCAGGAGGAGAACAGGATGACAGAGGATGAGATGGTTGGATGACATCACCGATTCGATGGACATAAGTTTGAGCAAGCTCTGGGAGTTGAGATAGACTGGGTAGCCTGGCGTGCTGCAGTCCATGGGGTTGTAAAGAGTTGGACACGACTGAGTGACTGAACTGAACTAAACAGTCAAGTACTATAACACATACGACAGTAATTTATGTCAAACAATACAGGAAACCATCAGTTGAAATCATTATCCTGCCAACACTGACCAAGATGATTTTTATGATAACTGTAGGAGGCACAGGATATTAGTTGTTATTCTCATCTTTCAGTGAGGAAACCAAGGCTAATAAAGTTAACCAAGTAATTTATCCAGGGTTTTCAAGTTCTAAGTGGCAGACGAAAAATAAAAAACAGGCTATTTTCTAAAGTCTGCTTTTTCCAATACACTCTTCTGCCTCCCTAGAAATCAATACTGTTATAGACCCTGAAACAGAAAAAAATACTAATAAATTAAAACAAACAAACCCTTGGACAATGGTACATATTTTGTAGGGATTCCTCTAAAGGGACTTCAGTGTTTACGGCTTTAGAGACTGATCATGTACAGTTGATCCTTGAACAGGAGTTTGAATTGGAAAGGTCCACTTATACACAGATTTTTCTCAACATAGTACCTTAATTTTCATTTTATAGATCTTTAAGTGTGGGGGAGAGTTTGTGTTCAATTAGAGATCACAATAGGTGGAATCCTAAGAACTAGAGATTCAGTCTAAATTCTAACTAAATTGTTGTAGCTTCCTACCCTTGGGTGAATCATTTATCAATTCCTTTGTTTTTGAGACAGAAACAGCAGTAGTTGGATTTTCCACTGTGTAGGTAGGGTCAACGCCTCTTCCCCTGCCACCACCACGTTATTCAAAGGTCAACTCTAATGTATAACATACCTAATCTAGTATACCTTAATGAAGCCCATTTACTTCCTAAATATCTCTGAACCCTAGAATCTGGACTGTTATCATTTGGGTTCACTGTAATGAGAAAAAGCCATTGAAAAAATAATGCCTAAAGGACTTCTTTAACATGGCTATCTACAGATGACAAGAAGGATTAGATGAGAATGATGAAAGTGAATTTCCACTTCAGAACGAATTACATTTATTGCAGTTTACTAAGCAATGAACTTAATCAAGAATATGTGTGTCTTGGCCTCAAATTCTTTTTGGAATAAGAAAATATATAAATTATAAACAAACATATGGAAATATGCATGTATACCAACATACATACACATACACATGAAAATTTCAAATAATTATTATTGTTTTATTTCTTTTCACTAGGAAACTGGCAAAAGCCCTCAAGCTAACACGACTTGAGGAAAGTTATGGTCTAGTTAGATCCTTTTTTCTTTCCTTATCCTGTTACTCCATTTGTGTCTTTATCTGGTCTCTATCCAATGCTGATTTGTGTTAAGAAAGCTTACATATCAAACAACTTAAATCTCTGAATCTGTCTGTGATGTTCCAAATTCAGACAGTAGTTCTTCAATAAATTTATTTCTATTATGTGAATAATCTGTTTTTAATTTGTCCATGCAAAGCCAGAACTTCAGTAGGTTTGTCAACCTCTACTGTTTTCTCTGTAACATTCTTTTTGAAAGTCACTGATAACTGAGAATAGCCTCTCTCTCCTAGCGCTGCTCTCTGCTCCAAATTCTCATTTTCTTGGCATACTACACAGCAGTCGTGGGAGGAGTAATACAAACCAGAATTTTCTAATTTTATGTTTTGAATGGCTTATAGCTGTGAGGCACGATATTAAGCCTTTCAGGCCTGGGACAGGCAGTTGTGACCCCCTGGATTGGCTGCCTCCAGCTGCTCACAGGCTTTATCAGAAGATGGCCCAAAGAAAACAGAGGTGGAATGGGTGATAAGAAATGTCTAGTGGTTCCATAGGCCTCTTATCCAAGGTGAATAGTAGTATGCTCAGCAGTTGGCTGCTGAAGTAGATGTCCAGATGGCAGAATACGTCCTTGGCTATACTCAGCACATTGCCACCAGAGTGGAGCTCCAGGGTGGTGCACCTCTGATGGCTCCGAAACTCTGACTTCACAGACATCAGATTCTTCTGATTGTTTGCAGCTGATGTGCCCTCCTAATGTCATCCAAAGTAGTTGCAACCTGACTGATCCAACAACGCACATGTGTTTTACAAATTAAACCCTCAACATTATTTTAAAATACTTGCTAGAAAAAACTTCAGTTGGATTCAAAAATCCATTTACCTTATCATAAGATTGTGTTCGTAGATAAAAAAAAGCTGTCAGATTTCTTTGAATAGAATATCAACCATTATACATTTTTGAACGGTTGCAAAAGAAAAGGTTTAAATTTTCTTTTTTTTTTTTTTACCATGTATTTGTGTAATGTTCCTCATGAATGGTGACTGCATTACTTTCCTATGGCTGCTGAAACAAATTACCACAGTCCAGGTGGTTTATAACAACATATATTTATTCCCTTACAGTTCTGGAAGTTGAAATGGATTTCTCTGGGCTGAAATCATGATGCAAGAGGGGCCACACAACCTTACAGGAGGCTCTAAGGGACAAACATTTCTTTGCCTTTTCCAGCTTATGGTGGCCATCTTCATTCTTTAGCTCATGGCTTTGAATCACATCATCTTTTCTCTCTCTGCTTCCATCATCACATCGTTTTTTCTTCTCTGTCTTCGAATCTCCCTCTGTAAACATTTATTAAGGACACTTGTGATTACATTTAGGACCTACCCAAACAAACCAGGATAATCTCTCCACATGAAAATCCTTAAATTAGTTCCATTTTTGAAGTCCCTGTTACCATACAGGATAATATTCGTACGTCCAGGGGATTAACAACTGGATATATTGGGAGGCATTTTCCAGCCTACTACAGTGACTCTCAAGAATTTGAAGAGATTAACAGTTGAAAGTCTTTATCAGAACCTATGTAGAGCTATTTCAGGCATAAAACTTGATTTTAAAATAATATGTTCAGGCACAGAAGTTCAAATTTCTCATTCAAATATGTGAAGATTTCATCTCAGTTCAGTTGCTCAGCCATGTCCGATTCTTTGCAACCCCATGGACTGCAGCATGCCAGGCTCCCCTGTCCTTCACTATCTCAGGTTTTTTTTTTTTTACAAATTTAATAGTTAATATTTTTCATATTACTTTACATTTATTTTTATTTTCATTATTTTATATATATTTAAAAAGCAGTTAATTTTTCAGCAAATCCACTATAGATATTTACAAATTCCCTTCAGGTTACCATAGGATACCATACAAATACCATTTTCTCTCTGTCTTACGATGAGGAAAAGATTGGGAAATATAGTTCTACAAAGTTTAGGAGACTAAAACAATGGAGGAAAGAATGTCCATGGTATACATAAGCAAAGTCCATATCTATTATAACAAGAAGTCAAAATGTACAATAACAAAAACCCAGAAACCAAAGAAATAGCAAAATAAGCACTTAAAAATAACAATCAGGTATAACTGAGGTAACTGTCGGAAGAATAATGGTCGCCTTGGGTAATAGGATTGGAATAAAGAAAGGCAGACCAGGAGAGAACTACTATTCATTATAGGCATTTTGGTATTCATTAGTTTTGTTTTTTTTAAAAGATGTGCATCATTATTGAAAAGTTTTAAAAAAGTTCAATCAAAAATGATACCAGAACTTAACATCAGTATATCACATTTTTTCCCATGGTCTTTTCTCTAATATGCAGTCCTACTCCTTTTTTTTCTAAGAAGGGAAAAAAAAACAGTTTTTGTTGCTAATCATTACCCATTTTAATGGCACAGTTACCCAGTTATTTAAGCTCCATCCAAAGAACAGTCCTGAGGATCTTTTCTTTAATATTTAGTTAGGGTGGTGAGTGTGAATGCTTAAAATAAATTCCCTGAGCCTAAGTTAGGGAACAGAAATTCTTTATCCTTTCCTTCCCAGTGGTGGCACTGGCAGGAAATTTAATAAGCTAGACCAGAGGCAGAGATGTTTGGAAAGCCATCAAAAGATGTTTGATGGAATGCACAGCGGGGAATCTTTAATATGTTTAAAAGAGGAAGAAAAATAGGATTAAACTGAATACTTTTCTATTTACCAGTTCTTTTTGAGGATTTCAAAGTCAATAAGTAATTTTATCACCTATGTATATGTCACCTTAGTAAAGGAGTATAAGGTTTATTTTATCTTATAAGTTTAGTAAGAGATGTGTTATTCCTTAGTGAGTTTTTTTCATATTTCTGAAATATGACTATACAACAATCTATGTTTATTAGAAACTCTGAGTGAATACAGACTATTCTTTACAGTTATTCCTGGGCCTGTTCATTCTGCCTCTATAATCAAGGGGTTATAAGCAGTTTGGCATAGAAGTGAGATTTAACAATTTATGGGCATCACCATTTGTCACCAACATTCTCCTCTGGACAACATGTAGAATAAGAGTAACAGGAGACAACATAGAAAAGACCTGACTTCTATGCAACTTTCAAAGGAGAACCAGGAAGGAAATTATCGATAAGCATGAACAAGATAATGCATGTTGTGGTTAAACTGCATTTTTGCAAGCCTGGTGACTTTTAAGACTACTCAGAAGATTGGTTTATCAACTCTTTAGATAATGTGAAAAACCCTGTTTTTAAAAATATCTTATTTGAAATAATTGCTGTGATATAAAGCAATATTGTTGTGATATAAAGTTATATAACCTTCAAATGTAATTTTTAAAATCATACTATGAATAAATGGAAGGATATGTTATAATTGAAATTCACAACTTGTTTCAGGAAACTCCCTGACTCATTAAAAACAGGGTGTTGGCAACAGGAAAGAATGAAGTCTTTCTCTTCCTCAAGTATTTGGAAACATCATTCATTTCTTAAACTACACATTCATTAGTAGTCTGTTTCACAGATATTACTTGATATCGTTTTCCAGTTAACCCTATTTGGTCACCTTTTGACTCAAGTAAAATGCCGTACTGCTATGTCTAGTCAATAACTGGGAACTTCTGACTAATTAACAGTAGTCCCCTTTTTCTTCTTTCAGTGGGTGGCCCAGGATTTAGATGAATATAGATGGGTGCCAATGTTGAGCATGGGCAACAGTTTAGTGTGTAATTGCTGCTTGGTCTCTTGGCTAAACACTTTGGGCATGACATAGAAATTTTCATGCCTTGGACGTGTTCTCCAAAACTGCACTGCTTTATTTTCTTGTGTGTGGGGAATGGGGGCAGGATAAACAAGAAAAGAATTAAAAGACCACACACATTGCTGATCTGTACACTAATTTCATACTTTAGCAACTTCTAAACCACCCCATATTAGATAATGCTCATGGTGGGTAGTTAGGAAAGCTTACTGTCAAGTCATCAGGATGGTGCATTTTCTGCTATTACTCTTTTACGTTGGCCCAAGTTCACATTCTAGGTGGAAATAACTGAAACTTAAAAATTCTTTACCTCTAAATTTAAGTTAAAAATGTAATCTTATTTACAGTTCTCAAAGGGTAGAGACTAGGATACAACACTGCAAGTTGAAAAGATTTAGTGGCACTAGACTGGTCACAAAGAATATATTTATTGAGTCCTTGCTATGCACCAGATACTATGTCAAGCATTAAATCTAAATAGGCACCAAAAAAGGGATGCTTAGAAATAAGGCAGCAGCCGTTGTTTCCTTGTGTTGATAGAATGTTCCTGTCTAAAGAAAAAGATACAAGGTTGTTATATATCCCAGGACATAGAACTGGATAAATTAAACTGAACTTTCTCAAGTTTCTACTCAGGAGTAGAAGAAAGAGTGAGAAAATTATAAGCAGAATTTATATCATCCTTGGATGGTAGTATATAGTAGCAGTGCAAAATCGGCTTCCAGCATTCTTTTTAGTTTACAGTTAATCTCATTTCAACTAATCCCTGTATGTACACACACTGCTTCCCAGGTCACCATTTTCTTCTTCCTTTAGATTCTGCCCCCGCTCCCCACACACACACCTAAATTTCTGCAAAAGTTTCATCTGTAAATCTATCCATTTACATTACAAATACTTAATTGTACAGATTATCAGTGTCATGGACCCTAAACGAAAATTCCACAGTAGTGTATTATGAAAAAAAAGATCACACACAAACATACATACACACACAAAATGACATTTCAGGCATTAAAATACGTAAATATATTTCAGAAATAGACAATAGCCTTCTAAGAAGACTTGAAACTTCTCCACGGCCATGATATTTTCCCTTTAATGCCATGTGGTCTGCCAAGTGAGATTGTTTCTAGAGGTTCTGAGGGAGTAAGAGGCTCTTTTACAAAATGTTTGGAGGTTCAGAATTTAAACTTAAAGCAGTGTATACAGAAATTCCATTTTACAGGGCACTATGAATTTCATTTGAGCTATTTCAAATCCTAAAAGATGATACTGTGAAAGTGCTGCTCTCAATACGCCAGTAAATTTGGAAAACTCAGCAGTGGCCACTGGACTGGAAAAGGTCAGTTTTCATTCCAATCCCAAAGAAAGGCAATGCCAAAGAATACTCAAACTACCGCACAATTGCACTCATCTCACATGCTAGCAAAGTAACACTCAAAATTCTCCAAGTCAGGCTTCAACAGTACATGAACCGTGAACTTCCAGATGTTCAAGCTGGTTTTAGAAAAGGCAAAGGAACCAGAGATCAGATTCCTAACATCCTTTGGATCATTGAAAAAGCAACAGAGTTTCAGAAAAACATCCACTTCTGCTTTATTGATTATGCCAAAGCCTTTGACTGTGTGGATCACAAAAAACTGTGGAAAATTCTGAGAGAGATGGGAATACCAGACCACCTAACCTGCCTCTTGAGAAATCTGTATGCAGGTCAGGAAGCAACAGTTAGAACTGGACATGGAACAACAGACTGGTTCCAAATTGGCAAAGGAGTACATCAAGGCTGTATACTGTCACTCTGCTTATTTAACTCATATGCAGAGTACATCATGAGAAACGCTGGGCTGGAAGAAGCACAAGCTGGAATCAAGATTGCCGGGAGAAATATCAATAACCTCAGATATGCAGATGACACCACCCTTATCGCAGAAAGTGAAGAACCAAAGAGCCTCTTGATGAAAGTGAAACAGGAGAGTGAAAAAGTTGGCTTAAAACTCAACACTCAGAAAACTAAGATCATGGCATCTGGTCCCATCACTTCATGGCAAATAGATGGGGAAACAATGGAAACAGTGACAAACTTTACTTTTGGGGGCTCCAAAATCACTGCAGATGGTGACTGCAGCCATGAAATTAAAAGACCCTTGCTCCTTGGAAGAAAAGTTATGACCAACCTAGATAGCATATTAAAAAGCAGAGACATTACTTTGCCAACAAAGGTCCATCTAGTCAAGGCTATGGTTTTTCCAGTAGTCATGTATGGATGTGAGAGTTGGACTATAAAGAAAGCTGAGAGCAGAAGAATTGATGTTTTTGAACTGTGGTGTTGGTGAAGACTCTCAAGAGTCCCTTGGACTGCAAGGAGATCCAACCAGTTCATCCTAAAGGAAATCAGTCCTGAATATTCATTAGAAGGACTGATTGTGAAGCTGAAACGCCTTTGGCCACCTGATGCGAAGAACTGACTCATTTGAGAAGACCCTGGTGCTGGGAAAGACTGAAGGTGGGAGGAGAAGGGGATGACAGAGGATGAGATGGTTGGATGGCATCACCAACTCAATGGACATGAATTTGAGTAAACTCTGCGAGTTGGTAATGGACAGGGAAGCCTGGCGTGCTGCAGTCCATGGGGTCGCCAAGAGTCGAACATGACTGAGCGACTGAACTGAACTGATTTGAAATAATATTTGGGAATACAGCTTCTAGAGTTTTACTTCTTTAAGAGCCAGCCTCTGAATTGATACGACTTAACCACTGAAGACAGGCAGTTTCTTTTTAGGGATTTCTTGAGGCAGCAAGTGTACAACATCCTTTGATACTATATCTTAATATATAATCACTCATAAACCAAGATGTCATTCTTAGATTTTACCGAAAACTCTTGCTGCAATTAAAACTCACTTCCTCTCCCTTAATCTTTTGGTAGGTAGAAAACAACTGATCATCCTTCTTACAATAAAATCTCCATAATTAAAGACTCTTCACCACTTTTCAACTTTATTATCTTTCAGCTAAGCAACGCTATGGGGCTCAGATTTTTTGGTAGTATTTTATTTTGGTGTTGACAGTGATGGATAAATACTGCTTACCTAGTGCTGGAAAAATTCCTCTACTGTACATAAGGGCTTTTATTAAAGTGTAGACATTTGGATTCTACACACTTCTTTGGTTTTATTTGGAGAAATTACTTTTACAGCTGAGAGGTTTTTGGATGTGATCTTTTTGGATTTCACAGAAGAAATATAATATCAAGGGTTATCATTCTCCAGTATGACAAATGAATCACTGACCTTTTCTATGTTACTTCAGTAACATTCCCATAGGAATATGCAGCACTAAAAAGAATAGTTTGTTTATAGAATGAGTCATTTAAAAACTCTCGCTTACCTTGGTTGATTAGTGTTGTCCAATGCCTCAAACTCTTCTAGAATGACTTGATTTATAAAAGGCACCTTAAGATAGCGCTGACAATTCACTTGTCCCAATGCAGGCAGGTTGAGTCATGACTTGTAAAGTCTGAGATACACCCAACGACCGGCGCACTGGGTCATACAGGCAGGTGGGGTTGGCAATACCAGGTGTGATTTAGCGGCGTTGGGAGGGCCCTCTTGCAGTCCCCGAGTCACTGCAAACGTTCCAGCTTTTAAAATCCTCTTTCCTTGAGGACTTCAAGAGTCTACCAAAAGGTAAGCATCTCGTGATGGGTAACCTAAGCCATTTCCCCTTTTATCAGAAAAGTAAACCGTCTAGCACA
Organism: Cervus elaphus; assembly: GCF_910594005.1. Lineage (NCBI taxonomy): Eukaryota > Metazoa > Chordata > Mammalia > Artiodactyla > Cervidae > Cervus > Cervus elaphus. Next base: position 43,274,493 of record NC_057825.1, on the reverse strand, counting down.
GCGAAAATCTCTGTAGGAATAGCAACCGGAGTGGTAGTTCTGGTGTGAGAGCCTTCACTTGGCATTTTCTTCGATGCCCTACATTTCTCCTCCTGTTTTAAGTACCACACATCCAACTGCTTATTCCCTAACCCTCCCGACCCCAGCTGTGTGAGAAGTTTGTGTTTACTGAGAAGGGCCTGGGGTGTCTCAGGGTAGTTGCTTTTGGGGGCGGGGCGGGGGGGGCGATCTGGCTCTATCCGCCGGGTACATAACTATCTTCAATCTCTGGTAAGCGGAAACATTTTTAAGCAGCACGAAAATAACCAATCGTGCTTCAGGTTCTCTCTCTTGCTAAAGTATCTGTGGAAGGCTGGGAGTTGTAGTGGTGAAACACTCCTCGCTCAGCCACAGAACGTGCGGCTCCCAGCCCAGCTTCGGCTCCGCTGGGCTGCCTCAGGCCGCAGACGCCCCACCCCCTGCCACCTCCGTGCGTCTCATTGGCCAGGCCCTGAACCCGCCTCGGCTCCTGACTGGAGGTTGCTCCTGTCTGTCTGCGCGGTGGGGACATTTCCGCATTGAAGGGGCTGCTCCAAATGGAGGGGGAGGGGAGGTGCTTAGGAGAAAGTGGGGGCTTTGGATGTCGGAATCCCGCAGCTAGGTGGACGGAGGGGGTCAGCAGCTGGGCCGTGACCACTGGCGAGGGGCTCGAGGTGTGCATTTGTGAGGGGAGAGAGGGAGAGAGAAGGGTGCCTCAGAGGTGACATTCTCTCAGCCTGCGAGTCTTCTTCCAGGGGCGCCACAAACGCCCCCAGTTTCCCAGCTGCTAAAGGAAGAGGAGGAAGGTGGGTCTCGGTGGCGGTTTGGGGAGGGGCCGGGGCGGGCTTCCCACCGCTCTAAGGGCGAGTGTGTTGCCCTTTCTGAGGCTTGTAGAGCCCGTGTACTCAACCTGCACTTTGGCCCCGGAGGCCGAATTTGGGGCTCGGCCAAGAGAAACTAGAATGTGTGAGGGCTGGGGCTGACTCCTGTCCCTCGGATTCGGGGCGGCACATGTGTTCTCCCCTCGCGGGTGGCCCCCTGGTGTCCGCTGCGGGGGAGGGGCTCTGTAGCTTTCGGCCCCTCCCGGGAAAAAGCCGCGGCAGCTTGCAGCCGGGAGCCTGGCGTCTGGAGGCCCGGCCCGCCTCCAGACGGCACGCCGAATTCTTAGTGCCTCCAAGTCCCGGGATGTTTCTGAGCGGGTAGAAAGGACTGCCTCGCCCCCCCTCTGCAGGCCTCCCCCTCCTCCTGATCCCTGCTGGGGTGGGGACCGCTGTTGGCCCGAGTTTCCCCGGGAACCGTCCTGAGGCCGGAAGGCAGCAAGGGGAGGGGATGTAGGGTGCGGCCCGCCTGTGCCTGCGGCCGTCCAGCGCCGAGGGCGTGGGGACTCGGGGGCGGTGAAGCCGCTCTAGATCCGCCTCTTTCATTGATGAAATTTAAGTTCGTGTGATTTTACCTTTTCCGGGAGCCTCCAGCTGGCCCTCATTTGTGTCAGGGGTGCAGTGTAGGTTGGAGTTCCAAGCAGACTCAGTCGCACCAAGTTTCTGTCTTTTGAAAGTGGGGAAGGGGGTTAAGTTTTTTTTTTTTTTTTTTGGAGGCAGTTTTAGTTTTTTGAGTACATACTCTTAAGTGGCCAAACATAGGAAGAGAAGAAAGAATTCGTCATTTGTTAAAGCAGGAGTGGAAGAAAGACCTCTATAGCGTTGACTCCTCTAGACGTTTAAATATATTTATATTTGTAAGCCAGTGTATTTTAATAAAGCCCTAAAATGTCGAGATTTGTACAAGGTAAGATACGCTTCTTCTTATTTCCCGGGTTGCTCTAGCAGTACCGAACTTGGGGACCGGCAGTGGAGAGGTGGGTGGGTGGTTTGGAAGTGGAAATGTTCATTTGAGATACTATTTGCGAAACCCTTTTCGTTTAAATTGACATTTGAGCTGTCTTGAGCTGCTGGGTTGGCGTTTCAGATAACGTATAATTTATACCCTTGTACTCTGCTGCATTAGTTCTGCCTCCCTGAAATCAGGTTAGTAGCACCCTGGCTCCTCGGGATAGTGTCTGTAAATGATGATAAAACAGGATTTTGACTTCTTATTGATCCCTGTTCTCTTTTCGTGGTCGAAGTCGAGGTAACTCTGGGTGCGGACGGGAAGGGGAACTGAGAGGGTTGAGGAAAGGCAGGTGGGTTTAGCCAGGACGGTTGGGAAAGCTTTAGTGTTCTCAGCTTCTCCGTTTGTGTGTACGTGGTCTGAGTCTCAGATTCATTTATTGCGAAACAGGGAGTAGCTCGTAGAAGCTGGAGGTCATTTCAGCAGAAGAAATGACTTTGCTGCATTGCTGTTTGTTGGTTTTTTTTTTCCCCTCTCCTTTGAAATCTGTAAAGATTATTACGGTTTCTTGGAAATTAGCGAATTGCTCTCTAAATTCTACATGTGTGTTTGAAAAAGGCTTAAAGAATGCCTCTCAACTGAATTAAGCAGTATGTTGTGTGTGTGTGTGTGTACGCTTTGAAATTGGTGCTACCTTAAACTTCTGTCATCAGTTTGTAGCATGGGATTTGCCTTCTCTGTATGCAAGAAAATCTTTTTTTTGAGGACCCAAGAGTGTGAAAGCTTCAGCCATCTTGCTGAAAACACAGCTAGTAAAGTTCACAGCCACTTAATGTGGCTCTCAGTAAATGCAGATGTACTTTAAAAAAATTGTGTCAATAATGGCCATCATTTGGCCCTGGGCATAAAAATGTCATAATCTGTTTTACATCACTTTATTAACTCTTGAGTTTTGTATAATAAAATAAGAGACTTTGACTGCCTGCATTATTTTGAAAACAGATGGGATTCTTATCTGCCTTTAGCACTAAGCTCAGAAATGTCACTTGTCATTAAACTTCTAAATTCATATTATGTTTTATATGTGATGAAGGATGCTTCCTTATGTTCAGACTGAGCAAATGTCTTAGTCAAGAATAGAAAGTAGAGGTAACTGTCAGAAGTTTGCTTGTTTTTGTAATGATAACATTTAATTACCAGAAAGCCAGTACTGGAATAATATGCTAGAGAGAAGTGGACAAGTCACTTCTTTTGAAAAATTGAGAATATTATTAAACTCCAGATGTTCCTTGTTGTTACGGTTTAGAGCAGCTTACAGATGGGGTGCTGCACATTGACTGGTGTCAAATCTTTTGCTGTTAATGGCTAACTAACTGCTTTCAGGAGATAGTAAGTGGCAATACCTGGGTATATCGTTATTCCTTTCTCTTGTCATCCACTTTTTCTTTTTTAATAAATGTTTTATCTTGGGATACCTTTAGATTTGTAAAAAAGTCTCACATATGTCAAAACTAAGAAATTATCACCAGTAGCGTTACTATTAACTCAACTACAGACTTAGACTTTCCATGATTCAATCCAACACTGCATTTACTTGCCATCCAATTTTGCTCTAAATGTTAGTTTTCATTTTTAAATTGGACAGTTTTGCACAAAAAGATGACACACCTCTCCCCTCTGAAAAAAAATTAACATGATTTTGCTCCTGTTTATCATTGTTTAAATTTGTACTTCAAGTGTATTAACTCTGTTGCTGTGATAAGTGATAAACTTTATTGGCACATAAATCTGTTGTCTCCACATAACAGTTTTTTAAGTAAAAGGGTTGGGATTTTTGTTTTTGAATTTTTTGGTAGTAGATGAAATTGATCTTTGCTGTAGTACTTATTGATATTTCTGTGCATTGACACTTAGCTTGTAGCACTTCATAAGGAAAGGAATGGGCAAATATTAGGCCCCTAAGCTGTTTTCATATGTTGTCTCATTTAAGCTTCACAAGAACGCTGAGAGGTAGTAGTATATTTACAGGTGACGAAATTTAAGTATCTTATCCAAAGCTAGTAAGCACTGAAATTCGGATATAAATGTGTCTAAGCCCTTGTCCATTCCAGTGCCTTTTGTTGCCTCCTAAGTTAAAAACTTATCAGGAACAATGGCTCCTTTCTCCAACTAGACTGTTAGTTCCCTGTGGGCAAAGATAATATTATATCCCTGGGGGAAATACAGTGGCTTGAAGTGGTGGATCCTCTGAAAGAACCTGTCACAGATGACGGATGAGAAACGCAGCACTTTTCGTGTACTTTTTTAGTAGTTTAGCCCACATTTGGTTGTAGTTTATTAATAACACCTCTAACATAATTGCTGAGAAAGGTAAAAGGGATGAACCTAGGTTAGAATCCTGTTACTGATAGGTGATCATAGACACATCACTTTTCTGAATCTTCATTTCTATTAGTACTTATATAAACATTGGGAACATTTATGCCACAGGGTTTTTGAGAAGCTGAAATGAGACGAATTATGTAAGTGCATTTTGATGGGCAGTAAACTTTCCTTTCCTTTCTTAAAACGATGATGGCTTTTTGGATAGCATTGCCACCATAAATATAACCACATGTCACCAACAGAAGCAGAACAAGTCACCTATGACAGTTCTTTATTTTCCTATTCCAGTTTTGGTGTTCAGGCCTTCAGCAACTTGCTGATACATATATTTTTTAAGTATGGAGTTGGAGGGGAAAGCTTGAACAATGATGTGAATACATAATTGGTGACAGTTTTTGTTTCAGTCCAGTCAACAACTAAATTTTGAGCTCTTTTAATATGCTATATTGGGATTTCTCTTGTATCCCTTGTGATGGGCACAGATCTGGGTATTATACCTGTGTGTTGTGTGCACGTACATTTAAATGTCCTGAAATCTGGGGTTGCTACACTTGGGTTGAATCTCTTGTCTCAAATCTAGGCTTTGTGCGTTAAAAGAATGCTAAGTATCTCCATTCTTAAGCACTTTGACTGTAAGTTATTAGGTAGAAATGTTTAACTAATAAAAATATTTAATGTCAGTAGATAGGAGAATTCTCAGTATATGTAATACTCAGCCAAAAGAAGATTTAACTCATTTTGGGCATTTCTCAAGTCTGTGTTCCTCAGGCACTTAAGATTCCTTCCCATAGGAGGATTGTTTATTGGATCTCTGGCTTAATTCCCTAGTTGGTGTATTCCGCCCTCATGTCACCTTCTGTCTGCCCGTGAAATTACATCTCCATTTGCTAGTTTTCTCCATCCCAGGGGTTGTTGCAGGGTCCTCAATTATTCCAAATAAATGTGACTACTATTTGATTGAGTACTAAATAATGCTTCCCTGGTGGCTCAGAGGTTAAAGCGTTTGCCCGCAATGCGGGAGACCTGGGTTCAATCCCTGGGTTGGGAAGATCCCCTGGAGAAGGAAATGGCAAGCCACTCCAGTATTCTTGCCTGGAGTAACCCCATGGATGGAGGAGCCTGGTGGGCTACAGTCCACGGGATCACAAAGAGGCGGACACGACTGAGCAACTTCACTTCACTACTTGTCGTAGTTGGAGGTGACACCTCCTCCTGTGACCTGCTGGTTCATCAGCAGCTAGGACTTTTGCCAGGTGTGTCAATGGGTGCCATTTGGAATTTGGCTTCCCAAAAGATCTGAGAGCTATAGCAATCTCCATACATGATTTGAAAATTATAAATGGTGCTGGGCCTATTGTCATCTAACCAACTAAGGCTGTGTTATGTACTTATACTGTAATTTAGAGGAACTTTGAAACATTTCTTTCTTTTTTTTTTTTTTTTTAATTAAAAAAATTTTTTTTGGCTGTGCCGCATGCAGGTCATAGTTCCCCAAGCAGGAGTCAAACCCATGCTCCTGGAGTGGAAGTGCAGAGCCTTAACCACTGGGCCATCAGGAAAGTCCCTAGAGGAACTTAAGAGAAAAAAAAACTTAATCTATCTGAATTATATAAAAATGTCCCTTAATATTCTTAAATTGAAGTCCTTCCTTCTATTTCAGGGGAAGCCATTTGAGTGCCTCTGTGTCACTTAAAAAGTATTTGAGGCCTGTCAGCTTTTCCATTTGTTGGAATTCTCTTTTCGTGTCTTTAGTTTGGTGATTCTGTTTGGTCAGTGGCAGCTAGCCAGGGAAGATTAGTTGAACTAATTATAACAGGAGGGGTCTCAGATGAATATCAGGGTGAGAAGCATTCTGGGGCTTGGTTGTAGAGGTCAGGCCTAGGCCTGGTTCTTCTCAAATCCTGAGACCAAATTTAGCCTGTAGCTGATTATTTAGATGACTAGGATGTTTTCAGCCCAGGGAGGTTGTGGCATGGATTTGAGGCAAGACTAGAGATGGCAAAGCAATGATTAAGGCACACTTCTCATTTTTAAAGATGTAGCTTAGCATTCATTATGTTGCTCGAGAAAGAGGATTTAGTTAAATTCATAGTCACAGTTATATATGAAAAATTAAAAGAAATTCAAAGAGTTGTACTGATGAAAACTCTTTGTTTTCTAATGTTGATCTTGGTCAGATCATCTTTGTTCCAGGAAAATGGGTGATTTTGATAACTGGGTCTTTCTTGCAGTAAAATGGATGATTTTCACTTGTAAGAGTCTACCAGGTGGCTCAGTGGTAAAGAATCCACCTGCCAGTTCAGGAGACACAAGTTTGATCCATGGGTCAGGAAGATCCCCTAGAGGGGGAAGTGGCAACCCCCTCTAGTATTCTTGCCTTGAAGATCCCATGGACCAAGGAGCCTGGGGAGCTACAGTCCATATAGACACGACTGAGCTGAGCACTCATGAAGAAAAGAAACTGAACATTAGAGAAATAAGAAATATTAACTGGTATACTTCTTGAAAGTGCCATTTTCATATTCTGAAGATAAATTGAAAAATAACTTTAAAAGGAAATTGCAATGTTAATTTTGGAATATTGAGGCTTCCCTGGTAGTTCAGTTGATAAAGAATCCGCCTGCAATGTAGGATACCCCGGTTTGATTTCCTAGGGCTGGAAGATCCCCTGGAGAAGGGATAGGCTTCCCACTCCAGTATTCTTGGGCTTCCCTGGTGGCCCAGTTACAAACTGTTAATTTTGTAATATTATGTCACAGTTTTCTCGTAATATACTAATAGTTCACTTTCACAGTTCATACTCACTTCCCATACTCTCTGTATTTATTTTTCTCCATAGAAAATTCTAGTAACTTGTGAATTGTAATGATTTTGATTAAAAGATACTTATTTGTTTGAGGAACATTAGTTGGCCTTGTAATAAAAATGTTCTAAGTCAAAAATAATATGCTGTAATTTTCCAGCTCCCACCAAGTTGAATTTGGTACTTTTTCTGAAAGTGCAGGTATTAGGAGTTCCCAAAGTTGGATCTCTCCATTTCGGAAAAGTTAATATAAGCAAGTATTTGAAAGTTTAACTCTGGATTATCAGTAAATATGAATAATTAAGAATTGGCTGTATTAACCTTGTGTAACATGATTCATCCTCATATCCAGAATTTATGCTGGTGGAGAAAATCCCAGTGATATTAGAATAAAATTGTGGGGGAGATCCTCTGAAAATTTGGGATTTAATGAATGTGGAAATGTGATTCACTTTCCACCCTTTTGATGGCTTGGGATCTCTGTAGAAGCTTAGCTTTCTAGACTGTGTCCTTTTGTCACAGCCTACAGTTTCATTTCTGAACTATCATGGTTTGAACTTGGTGTAATGGTATTTGAATTTTGGACATCTTGGTTTTGGGTAATTTGATGGCTTATCCCAGGCACAGTGACTATTAATTGAAACCATATGTCTTAGATCTCTAAATTTCTACCACCAGGCATGTATCTTTCTATTAATAGCTTACTAAATTCTTTGCAAGTTGGGTTGCTAAACTATTGAAAGAAAATTAAACTTTATGTGTTTTTTGGTTGGGTTTATGTGTGAAAAGGGGGATAATGCTCCATTTGAAATCTGTTTCCCAGTTCTCTCGACTGGTGATGCAGGCATCTCCTTTAGTTTGTTGCACAGTAATTGTCTAGGACTCAAATTCTGCCTCTGCCAACAGTCCCATTGTCTTTCTCCGTCATTGCCGAATGAAATTGATTGTGCCCCCAAAACCATTTTGACAATTAAGGATTGTTTTTGAGAGCCACGGAGAAATTGACTGTTGTCATCTTAGTTACTTATATAAACAGCAAAATGTTTTGTTTTCCAAACCTTACTAGATGCTTGTTAGTTTTTCTGTATAAATCAAGAGAGTTCCATGCTTCTCTGTGATTTTTTTTTTTAATTTATTTATTTATTTTTTCAGTGGGTTTTGTCATACATTGACATGAATCAGCAATAGATTTACACGTATTCCCCATCCCGATCCCCCCTCCCCCCTCCCTCTCCACCCGATTCCTCTGGGTCTTCCCAGTGCACCAGGCCCGAGCACTTGTCTCATGCATCCCACCTGGGCTGGTGACCTGTTTCACTATAGATAATATACATGCTGTTCTTTCGCGATGTTGTTTTTTGAACCAGTTCTAATGAGATGGATGAAACTGGAGCCCATTATACAGAGTGAAGTAAGCCAGAAAGATAAAGAACATTATAGCATACTAACACATATATATGGAATTTAGAAAGATGGTAACGACAACCCTATATGCAAAACAGAAAAAGAGACACAGAAGTTCTCTGTGATTTTTTAACTTGTATCTTAAAAAAAAACAAAACCACTATTTGTTATATTCGTGTACATATTCATTATGCTCAGTCTACTGTTTAATTGTTAGTCTTCAGATTGTAAAAAATGCTATTCTGGGGGACACTCCGTTTAACAATGGTTCTACTTGCTCTTTGGCCACAAAGGTAATTGAAGTTTGTGTTTCTCTCTGGTTGTTGCCCTGGCAAAGGCTGATGTGATTTTCATTTATGTTATAACCCTACCTAGAATTTTAAAACTGCCAAAGAGTGCAGGAAAACAGAGTAACACAGCTCTGCACTGTGGGTTCATTTGCGGGTTCATTTATGCCAACGGTAAAATGCTTAGTCCTGGTAATAAAATATTTATAGAGTACATAAAAGCTTTCTTCAATTTTTTACTGCCCAGAAAATAAACAATATAGAAGGAAAAGTTGAAGAGCACAAGAGAATGTTTATTCTGATGTGTAGTTTTTCATTTTTCACCTTATGCAGTAACCTCACGTAATAGAGAGATTTGAACTTTTACCAGTTTTCCTTAAGATTTGGTGGCATACAACCTGGAGGTGGCAAGCCACGTTAACAAACGCACTGTAACAGAGAAAGGGAAGAACTTCTTCCAGGAAGGAGAAGCAGGGCACCAGGCAGCAGGGTTGGGATTCCTGCTTGTCACTGCCACTGTGTCCTTTGGCAAATCAGCATCTCTAGGACCCTATTTCATCTTCAAGGGAACTAGACTCATCCAGTTCAGCTATTTCAAATCCTAAAAGATGATGCTGTGAAAGTGCTGCAGTCAATATGTCAGCAAATTTGTAAAACTCAGCAGTGGCCACAGGACTGGAAAAGGTCAGTTTTCATTCCAATCCCTAATGAAGGCAATGCCAAAGAATGCTCAAACTAGAGCACAATTGCACTCATCTCACATGCTAGTAAAGTAATGCTCAAAATTCTCCAAGCCAGGATTCAGCAATACGTGAACCGTGAACTTCCAGATGTTCAAGCTGGTTTTAGAAAAGGCAGAGGAATCAGAGATCAGATTGCCAACATCCTTTGGATCATCGAAAAAGCAAGAGAGTTCCAGAAAAACATCTATTTCTGGTTTATTGACTATGCCAAAGCCTTTGACTGTGTGGATCACAATAACTGTGGAAAATTCTGAAAGAGATGCGACTACTAGACCTGCCTCTTGAGAATCCTTTATGCAGGTCAGGAAGCAACAGTTAGAACTGGACATGAAACAATAGACTGATTCCAAATAGGAAAAGGTATACATCAAGGCTGTATATTTTCACCATGCTTATTTAACTTATATGCAGAATACATTATGAGAAACGCTGGGCTGGAGGAAGCCCAAGCTGGAATCAAGATTGCCGGGAGAAATATCAATAACCTCAGATAAGCAGATGACACCACCCTTAGGGCAGAAAGTGAAGGAGGACTAAAGAGCCTCTTGATGAAAGTGAAAGAGGAGAGTGAAAAAGTTGGCTTAAAGCTCCACATTCAGAAAACTAAGATCATGGCATCCGGTCCCATCACTTCATGGCAAATAGATGGGGAAACAGTGGAAACAGTGGCTGACTTTATTTTGGGGGGCTCCAACATCACTGCAAATGGTGATTACAGCCATGAAATTAAAAGACGCTTACTGCTTGGAAGAAAAGTTATGACCAACCTAGACAGCATATTAAAAAACAGAGACATTACTTTGTCAACAAAGGTCCTTTTAGTCAGGGCTATGGTTTTTCCAGTAGTCATGTATGGATGTGAGAATTGGACTATAAAGAAAGCTGAGCACCAAAGAATTGATGCTTTTGATGGGTGTGGTGTTGAAGAAGACTCTTGAGAGTCCCTTGGACTGCGAGGAGATCCAACCAGTCCATCCTAAAGGAGATCAGTCTTGGGTGTTCATTAGAATGACTGATGCTGAAGCTGAAACTCCAGTACTTTGGCCACCTGATGCGAAGAGCTGACTCATTTGAACAGACCCTGATGCTGGGAAAGATTGAGGGCAGGAGGAGAAGGGGACGACAGAGGATGAGTTGGTTGGATGAGATGGTTGGATGGCATCACCGACTCAATGGACATGAGTTTGGGTAAACTCCAGAGTTGGTGATGGACAGGGAGGCCTGGCATGCTGCAGTTCATGGAGTCGCAAAGAGTTGGACACAACTGAGTAACTGAACTGAACTGACCTTAAAGCCTTTCCAAGGTTAAAATTTTTATCTAAATGTACATATATCAAATTATAGAGCAAGCCTATCAAATCATTTTTTAGTCCTTTATGGTGGTTTTGTACTGTATCCCTTTATTGTCCTCTCAATAAATGGGTGTGATAGGCCCCTTACCAGCCATAAAACTTGATGCCAAGTGATGTTATTTAACTAGTTGGCACATCTCTCCTGAATGTTCTGTTTTCCAGAAATGATATTTTCTGGGTTTTTCTTTTGATTTTTAGTTGCTGTGTGGTTTTTTGTTTGTTTGTTTGTTTGTTTAGTTTTAAGAGCTACTGTATTGTATGAGAGCAAGGTTAAATGTAATTATTAATGAGAAATCTGGTTTATGTATAAATTCTAACAGTTAAAAAAATTTTAAGCAAGCAATGCATGATTAATAAAAATGTTGATAACCTAGTAGCTCTGCATATCTGGTGCTAGAACAGTTCTCAAAAGCCTGGTTGGTACCTTTTAATTTTTGTTAAAACCTCATTTATAGCATTCATATGGCTTTTATCTGTGCAAGTGTTAGAATATACATGGCTGAGTCATTTAAAAATCTTTGCAAATGTAAACAGTCATAGTTTATAATATAAAATGATCAATACTAAAAGATTAAAATCTAAAATACAATACTTTTAATACTAAAAGATCACATAAAATTATATAAAACCAATTAATTGATTTTTCTTTATGATTGAATGACATGGACTTTATTTTTCCGTATTTTTCCTGAATTAAGCTAAATTAAAATATATATGTTACCCACTTTTGTTTAATCTCTAAAGTTAGTGAAAACATTACAGTGACATTTATACGCAATAATAAAGATTGAAAAACATTTAACGATCATTTTGTCTAGGCCGACAAGTTTGAAATTTCTTTGACCACATCCCTGAAACTGCCTGATAAATCAGCCTCTACTTGAGAAACCTTAGGGACTTCAAGTATTCAAGACATTGGCCATACTATTCTTAGCCCTTCTCCATGACCAGAAATCATGGCTCTTGAACACTATCTCTTTGACCTTACCAGGTGCTACCTCCACTGGACTGGACCCTAACATCTTTATACCCAGACATAATTGTATCATAATAGACTCTTACTCATTGATTTAATAAACATTACTTGAGAATCTGCTATGTTTCTAGCTCTGTTTTAAGAATACATTGGGATTACAGAGGTGAACAAAATACATGTGATATATTCTTGGATGTTACTGGGTAAGTTATACATTGAATAAATCTAGAAAATATGATATCTTAAAGGGGAGGTTCAAGGATCTACCACGTGAAAACATTATGGGCAACTGTGCTTAGTTTAGAAAGATTTCTAGGAAGAGGTTACATTTAAACTAAACTCTGACAAATGATATATTATTGGCTATTCAAACCACTACAATGCTACAGACATACATCTCAGCAAAGAATTAGTTTTGGGGGTTTTTGATACATGTCTGATACAGTACAGATTAAAACCTCCATGTAGCAGAGTTGGGGTAGAAAGGGAGAACTTTTTGAATGTTCAGAAGCTACTTACTACCTAGAACTCTAGGAGTGCCACCCCCGACAATAGCAGACGCTGTTCAGGTCACACAGAGTTTAAGCTTTGAGGGGCTGAGAGATCAGAGAGCTTTCCCAGTTGTTGGGATGATTCTTACGATTTTGGAATTCACAACTGGGCCTTTAATTTCTATTTTTTCCTCCTCATTTCTGCCCACCCTTCTCTAAAAGTGTTGAATGACACTTGAGATATGTGTTTTGGAACAGTCTTACAATAGTTAGGATGGTTTTAATTTTATACAGCAGAAAAATACCAACTCAGTTGGCTTAAAAAAAAAAATGAGAGACTTGAAGTGGGATGTTCCAGAGTTGTTTAATTCTGTACAAAAACAGCATCAGTCTTTCCTTTCTTCTGTCCTTTTAAGTATGTTTGCCTCATTGTTGGGTTAGCTTTCTTCAGTGTCACTAAATATCAGAAGAAACCCAGGATGAGGGGTAGACACATACTCATTTTTCTAAGGTTTCTGTTCTTTCAATGAGGAATGCCTTTATCCAAAGTCCTTTGGCAAATTATATCTTTGAGGCTCACTGGCCAGAATCACTTTATGTTTTACATTTAAACCAGTCCTTGGGAAGGCTTTCAACTAGTCTGGGCCTACTGCCACCTTTGAAGGCCTTGAAACAGAGAGTAGATGACCAGAATAGCATTGGGGTAGGAAGACCATTGACATGCATGGCTGCTACAAACATGTTCAGATAATTGGAGTATAATCTGTATCAGAGCTACTCAAGGCAATAGTAGCAGCATTCAGTTATTAGAAATGCAAATTCTCCTCACACTAGACCCAGAATCAGAATCTCTGGAAACTTGCCCAGAAATCTATGTTTTAACAAGCCCTCCAGGTGATCTGTATGCATATTAAGGTTTTAGAAATACTATTGAAACAGGAACTTGGAACCTTTAGACTTTCTTCTTGAGCACTTTCATTAGTTTTGGCTACTCAAAAAAAGTACTTCAGCTTGGCTTTTTAAGATGTGCCTGGCTCGGGAATTTGTATTTCTTTTCCATCAAGTGAAAATCTCACCAAATGGAGAAGAGAAGTGATATAATTAGAGTTGCAGTTTTAGGGGAACAAATCCATTCTGCCTGGTATCACCAGATTAGAGTGACAGATGGGTTGACTAGTTAGAAGACTATTGTCATCATGATCAGCAGAGTGAAATTAAGGTCGCAGCAGTAGGAATTAAAAGCAGTGAATGGAATGGTAGTGATTCAGTTAAGTTTGGTATTGGATTTGGATGTAATGTGAAGAAAAAGGAAGGACGAGCCAACTGTGACTGAGGTTTCTAGGTCACCTACCAGTGACTAGCAGAATGTCAATGCTGTGGAGGGCCGAGGCAGGAAGATGAATTTAGTTTAGGTGATGAGTTTGGTTTTGGACATGTTGAGTTTGAGCTACCCAACGGGGTATCCAGGTGCAAAAGGTCTAGGAGGTGTTAGGGAATGTTAACCTGGAGCTCAGGAAAAAAGATCAGGATGAGAGGCATGTATTTGGGAGTTATCAGTAAGGGAACAGATGAGGGGGGAAATAGTCTGGGAACAGAATCTTTAGAAACCCAGAGTAGGAGAAGAGAGGAGGAGCCAGTTACGGAAATTGAGGCATGGTTATAATAAGAGATAGGAGATGATGTAGTATAATACTGGGTAGCTGAATCCACAAAAGAAGAGTTTTTTTAGGAGGAATATTCACAGACAGCTGAGTTTAAAGGACTGCAGTAAGAGCCCAGGAGAGGCTGGTTAGCTTTAATAGGTCATAAATCTAGTCAGCATATATCCTCAGCTTTGTGCATGCGTGGTAAGTCGCTTCAGTTGTGTCCGACTTTGTATGACCCCATGGACTGTAGCCTGCCAGGGTCCTCTGTCCATGGGATTTTCCAGGCAAGAATACTGGAGTGGGTTACCATGCCTTCCTCCAGGGGATCTTCCCAACCCAGAGATCAAACCCGTGTCTCTTGTGTCTAAATTGTATTGACAAGTGGGTTCTTTAATACTAGCTCCACGTAGGAAGCCCATCCTCAGCTTTATTCATGCTTATTTCTGGTTGCCACTGCATTCTTAGAGTTTTATGCTTATTTGGATCGCAGGTCATTTCCTGGTTTAAGTGAGTGCGCTAGTTCTATGACTTTGGGTACCTCTCCTTTTGCTTTTCAAGGAAGGTTAGGACTAATTAGATCTGAGTGATAGGAGGTGGCCTGGGAGGGAGAGCTCCTCACCTTCCTTGCTCTTGGTGTTCTCTGGCCTGCTCCCTGTGAAGCTAGCTTTCTGCTTTGAAATGTGAAGTTGTTTTGTCTATGTCAGTATCAGAATGTCAGCGGAATGGTATTATGTGTACTTCTTAGTTGCTGAAATGGATAAAATGAAATAACAGAATTAAGAAACAAAAACAATCATTTGTTTGATTGAATATTTCATACTTATCAGTTCTGTTGCTTTCCTCCTCCCCTTTTCCTCCCTTCCCCGCTTTTTTGGCGCCACTTGGATAGGGGAAAGTCCATGATGTTGAAACCTTAGTACTCATGAACAGAGAAAAGTTAGGAAATTGAGATAGCGGAAAGGCTTCTAAAAAGCTATTGCCTGTTCTGTCCTCAGTTGGCTAAATTGTCATTAAGTCAACTAAGACAATACTTGTAAACCCAGTTTGATGTGAGCTTCCTGTAGTAAGACATTCTGATAGAAATGCTTTTGAAGGAGAATGTTACTTAGGAATTTTGTGCCAAAGATTAGAGAGAGCCAGACTTGTTGGAAGAAATGAGCAGAATATTTCTATCTCACTCTAGTGGAATTGGACTCAAAATAAACTGACTTTCTTTTCAGCTAGTCTGCTCTGTGACCTTGATAGGTCATTTAACTTTTCAACCTCAGTTTCCTCATTTGTAAAATAAAATGTTGAGGGTAGATTAAATGCTCTCTCTCATCTCTAAAAATGTCTTGATTTTATGAGTGAGGTAATGAAGTGTTTTGTCCCTAAAATGCTCTCTGTCTAAAGTGGAGGGGGATCAATTTTCTATTGTTAGGAAGTGAGGAGGGACAAAACATCTTAGGAGGTTCTAGTTTGTCAGTGGACTCTTTAATTGACCTTCCATTAGAAACACAGCTGCCATTGCCAGAAGTATAACTTGAGAATGTTAGGTCCAAGAAAGCTTCTAAGTTTTATACTTCTTTTCCTACCAGGAACTCCAAATCTTTCTTAAAGAATTCAGCAATGGATGAAAGAGGTCACTGCAAAGGGAAATGGGTTCTAGTGCTGTGCTTCTTAGTCTGTGCCAGGTGCTTAAGAATAGACATTCTTCTTGATTAAACACACTTCCTTATTCTTGAAAATTCTTTATTCATTGAAAGCCCTTTCTTAAATCACTTAAAATCAGAACTTTGTAGTAGTACCTCGCACAGGAGAAAGGGAAGGAAACAGCAGTGGAAAGAGGTGGAAGAGGTAATGAGCTTGTTGGTTCTTCTATTGTAAAAGCTGTTCAGATTTGTAGAGGGGTAGAAGGAATGCAGATTGTTCTTTATTTGCTTTTGGTGCCATATCGAATGAACAGGAGGAATAAGGTTTGGAATATTTGTCACAAGTCAAGTTTGAGTCTTGTGTTTGGGTTTCTTTGAATCTGTTCCTAAAGGTTGGGCCTACTGCAGCTGGCAAAGATCACATGTAGTATTTTTTTTTAAGTATTTGTTTATTATTAAATGTGAGGCTTTCCAGTCTTTCTTTGCTAGGCTTGGAAGGGAGAATAGTAACACAGGTTCTGTGTATTTTTTACCTTAAATCACATACATTGATAGGCTATTGTTAGGCAGGATGAGTCTCTAAAGTTTGGTGTGGTGTTCTGGTCTTTTTTTTTTTTTTCTGTTTTCTGGGCTTTTCTCATGTCTCAAACAGCTCAGACTTTGTAGTTAAATTTAATTTTATGTCACTTTTGGCAGTTGCCCAAAATATAAAGTAAGTTAAATGTTTCCATCATTATTTGGAGGAATGTGACTATGCAGGCTGGCCTTCAGGATCTAACTTCAACAAAGCAGAGTCTTGTAGATGTTTTTGAGTCTAACAAAAAACTTAACTTTTAAAATTGTTTTATAGTAACTTCTTGATCTGTCTTAATCAGTCTGTGACATAGAATCAAATGATATATGTGTTCTTTAGAGGTTTTATATTTAGTAAATTTTTCTTCCAAGTCACTTTTTATTTAATATGGGAGTTAGCGGGGTACTTAACCTGTGACAAATTTTAAATTACAGCTAAGTTAGCCAGAGGATAACATGTGTGGTTGATGTCACATTAACTCAAGTTTAAAATGCTCTGTAGGGGTTTTTAGTTACCTGTCACAGTGATAGTAGTGCTGAACTCAGAAGTGCATTGGGCTTTAGTCTCTTGAATACTGTGGACCCATTAGAAGACTGTTTTTTGATTGTTACAAATTGTAGTGCCTGAAAACATTCTTAAGATGATTGTCTTAGGGGGAAAAAAGGTGCTCCAAAGACAGAACAGGAAAAATTGTTTTAACAGAAAATAATTATGGTAGAAATGTCTGCTTCTTTAGAAATGCTGCACTTTTTGTATTTTCCATCATTGGTTCAGTCTATAAGTTCAGAGGTCTTTGTGTATGCATTTTAAAATTGGTAAATTACTTCATCTTTCAAGTTTTAATTCATTTTTAATTTTACTTTGTACAACATGTAGATGGTTACCTGTTCTCTGCATTTGTAAGACAGTATAGATCTGTATAGATCTGTATAGACAGTATCAATTTGTTAATTCTGTAAGTAATTTTTATAATTGTGTGACTTTATCCTATCCTTAAAACACTTAAACTCTTTATGTGCAAAAAAAGTGTACCAGTGCTTATTCATTATTATCATTTTTATAGATTATAATCAAATTACAAATTACTAGTTGAAACATATCTTTGTTTATGGAACATAACCGTGTGTGTTTCTTATGATGTTTCTTAGCTCACATGTAAGTTATTTATGAACCACAGTTTGAGTCATTTTGGTAGTTTTACTGGAGTCCATAAACTTAGCCTTTAGAAAGAGCACAGTTAGAATATACTATTTTAGGATTGGATTGTTTGCTTTCACCAAATTCTTTTTTTTTTTTTTTTTTAAGATTTTAACATGGTAGAAATTGTGTATAAACTTTTTTTGGAAGAGCTATGATAAATATCTCATTTGTTAACATTTTTCAGTATTTGGGAGAAGCTGTCTGCATTAAGTCACCTCGGGAGTTAAATATTTACTAATTGTTAATGATAATTTAATTTCTGCTCTCAAAACTATCTTTAAAATATTGATTATCTTGCCTTTAATTTTGTCTATGTTTTTCCTTCTGCTCAGATAACAAATTAAGGAATTTATGGTTTGTGGGAGTGTTTTTAGCTATTATTGATATATGATTTTTCTAAATTAACCAACTTTTGTAGAACTGACTAGCTATCAATGAAATGTGGCTTCAAAACACATTTATAAGATTGAGTTAGGTGTTGAAGATGGGGGACATGAACAGTAATCTCTTCCTTATTTTATAAGAAGTAGACAGAATTTCTGTCTAGATAATGAAGTATGTAAAACAGCCTGTGTTAGTATCTTTCTGCCAAGGTACTTGGGTCTGGGTTGTTTCCTTTTCCTGTATTTTTCTATTTCTGTTTGTTTTTACCTAACAGACATTTCTGTCACCTTTGGTGAGATCCGTCTGTTACAGAGGTGCCCGGCTATGCCAACAGTCCTGATAGTCTAGTCCTACACGGATAAGCACAGAAGTTTAGTTAGGAGCTAGAGACAGGGAGGTGGCCCTGTGCCCTTCTTTTAAAATGAAAATTTTTATGCCAGGCAAGTGGAGGTACTTTGGAATTGCCAGTATTTCTCAAGAGTTCTTCTTTAGGGAAGAATATAAACTGAAGTGACCCCCCTTCTGAAATGGAAAGGAATCCTTAAATTTTCATCTGGCCTGGAGGAAGGAGTCTTTTGTTTCAGTTGCCAAACCCTTCAGCTCTCTTATGAGGCAGCAGTTCCATAAGGACATATTCCACAAAATATGCCCTTATTAATGTTACCAGTGGAAAATTTCATGCAAAGATGGACTCAATAAAGGACAGAAATGATATGGACCTAACAGAAGCAGAAGATATTAAGAAGAGGTGGCAAGAATACACAGAAGAACTGTACAAAAAAGATCTTCATGACCCAGATAATCACGATGGTGTGATCACTCACCTAGAACCAGACATCATGGAATGTGAAGTCAAGTGGGCCTTAGGAAGCATCACTATAAACAAAGATAGTGGAGGTGATGAAATTCCAGTTGAGCTATTTCAAATCCTAAAAGATGATGCTGTGAAAGTGCTGCACTCAGTATGTCAGCACATTTGTAAAACTCAGCAGTGGCCACAGGACTGGAGAAGGTCCGTTTTCATTCCAATCACTAAGAAAGGCAATGCCAAAGAATGCTCAAACTAGCACACAATTGCACTCATCTCACACACTAGTAAAATAATGCTCAAAATTCTCCAAGCCAGGCTTCAGCAATACGTGAACTGTGAACTTCCAGATGTTCAGGCTGGATTTAGAAAAGACAGAGGACCCAGAGATCAAATTGTCAACATCCTTTGGATCATCGAAAAAGCGAGAGAGTTCCAAAAAAACATCTATTTCTGGTTTACTGACGATGCCAAAGCCTTCGCCTGTGTGGATCACAATAAACTGGAAAATTCTGAAAGAGATGGGAATACCAGACCACCTAACCTGCCTCTTGAGAAATCTGTATGCAGGTCAGGAAACAACAGTTAGAACTGGACATGGAACAACAGACTGGTTCCAAGTTGGGAAAGGAATACATCAAGGCTGTATATTATCACCATGCTTATTTAACTCATATGCAGAGTACATCATGAGAAATGCTGGGCTGGAAGAAACACAAGCTGGAATCAAGATTGCTGGGAGACTGGGGAATACGTGTAACTCTATGGCTGATTCATATCAATGTATGACAAAACCCACTGAAATGTTGTGAAGTAATTAGCCTCCAACTAATTAAAAAAAAAAAAAAAGATTGCTGGGAGAAATATCAGTAACTTCAGATATGCAGATGACACCACCCTTATGGCAGAAAGTGGAGGAGAACTAAAGAGCCTCTTGATGAGAGTGAAAAAATTGGCTTAAAGCTCAACATTCAGAAAACTAAGATCATGTCATCCAGTCCCATCACTTCATGGCAAATAGATGGGGAAACAGTGGAAACAGTGGCAGACTTCATTTTGGGGGGCTCCAAAATCACTGCAAATGGTGACTGCAGTTTTGAAATTAAAAGATGCTTACTCCTTGGAAGGAAAGTTATGTCCAACCTAAACAGCATATTAAAAAACAGAGACATTACTTTGTCAACAAAGATCCATCTAGTCAGGCTATGGTTTTTCCAGTAGTCATGTATGGACGTGAGAGTTGGACTATAAAGAAAGCTGAGCGCTGAAGAATTGATGCTTTTTAACTATGGTGTTGGAGAAGAGTCTTGAGAGTCCCTTGGACTGCAAAGAGATCCAACCAGTCTATCCTAAAGGAGATCAGTCCTGAGTGTTCATTGGAAGGACTGATGTTGAAGCTGAAACTCCAATTCTTTGGCCACCTGATGCAAAGAACTGACTCATTTGAGAAGACCCTGATGCTGGGAAAGATTGAAGGCGGGAGAAGAAGGGGACGACAGAGGATGAGATGGTTGGATGGCATCACCGACTCAATGGACATGAGTTTGAGTAAACTCTGGGAGTTGGTGATGGACAGGGAGGCCTGGTGTGCTGAAGTCCATGGGGTCACAAAGAGTCGGACAAGACTGAGTGACTGAACTGAACTGAATGTTATTCTGAATGTTCTCATTTGTCTCCAGCTTTGATGGCTAGGACAGAAACATTAATAGAGATGGGACAACTTAATATATGCTCAAATGAAGATTAATCCTTTTACTTCCACCTGCTTCATCTTTTAGTATTTTAGATACATTCAAAAAGCGTATAGATATACTGGATAGTCAGATTTGAGCCAGTATGATTATCAAGTCATAAGTAGTTGACAATGCTAAAATCCTCCTGGAGGTTGATGGGACCAAAGAATCGAGCCCTTTGCATCTAACTGGCACAACAGAAATAAGTTGGTTGTGGTTTACCAGCTTTTTGAATGGCTGTCAGTTCTCAGTTTGTGGTTTTTACATTTTTGTTTTAGATCTCAGCAAGGCAATGTCTCAGGATGGTGCTTCTCAGTTCCAAGAAGTCATTCGACAAGAACTAGAATTATCTGTGAAGAAGGAACTAGAGAAGATACTCACCACAGCACCATCACATGAATTTGAAGTAAGGACCCTACACTATGTTTTTGCTTTCATCCATCTACATGCTGAGTTGTTATTGCTACCACTGATCATCTAGCTTGAAATAATTACAAAATGTAATGATATATTTTAATAATTAAGATTGCTTAATAATTAAGGATTTTCAGTATTTGCTCAGTATAAAACCCTTCTTTTTAATATTTTAAATTCCAGTAAGTTTCTAAAGTTAAAAGAATCATAACAAAGTTACAATTTATTTTTCTGTGTTTTGATATCATTGGGTGGAAAAAATGGATAAGTGTTCAGTTAAAATTGTGAGAAGTTAATTTATCAACTTTATATCCTGGATGTCTTTTCCAAAGAGCCTGTTCTAACAGAACTGGGCTACTCTGACAGCTATGATAGAGGTTTCCCAGAAAAGGCAAGTGTTTACTTTTCTACTTATAAATCAACAGATTACCCTTTTCATTTTCAAATTTAAATTTGTACTTAGTGTTTTGAGGTTAGCTGTTTTTTGTTCTTTCTTGTTCTTTTGGTGAAGATTAATTTGCACTTAAAGTAGAGAACTATATTGGTGAGTAAATGTAGAGAACCAGTCGGAATTCCAGTAGACCAAATGGTATTCAGATTACATGATCCTGGTGGGAGATGGGGAGATTGCTTGTATTCCTTTAAGTATGGTTTCTATTAGCTTTCTTCCTCTTTAGTTTTAAATTGGAGTGTAAAAAAGGCTCTGCTGTACTCCATGTTTTAAAGCTGTAAGAATTTCTCTGAAAGATATTTTAAATGTACAGTATATGTCTATCTTCATTAAATACCAAGCATTCTGTTAGCTATAACAATGACTTCTGTTCTCATAGCACACTAAAAAAGACCTTGATGGATTTCGGAAGCTATTTCACAGATTTTTGCAAGAAAAGGGACCTTCTGTGGATTGGGGAAAAATCCAGAGACCTCCGGAAGATTCGGTAAGTTTTAGATAAAATGTAGGAAAATGTAAGGTGATTTAGAACACTGATGTCACTTTTGGGGGTGGGGTACTATAAGGTACCTGTGAGAACCACCACTTCAGACTTTGAAACTACAGAGATAGCCTTCTGCCACTTTCCGTTGTTAGACTCATCCAGCCTGTCCTGCAGAGCACTTATGAAAATCTAATCTCCCTATAACACCACGTCATAACTTAACATCATTTAGTATGAGGCAGTTCTTTTGTTCAGACACACGATAAGAGCTTCATTATGTTCTCTTCCTTCTTTCTCCAACCCATCTAATTTCTCATTGTCCTTAAGGTCATGTACAGACATGAAGTCAGCTACTCAGAGCTCTTCCCATGCTTTCAATCCATATTTCTAACTGTATTTCCCTTCCCTGCTTTTCTTGAACCAGCCTAACATTCCCTTCACACACATAGGATTTCCCTGCTTCTAGTCTCTTGTGTATGTTGTTTCCTTGGAACACTATGGGCTCTTCACCTGTTAGTCCTACTCATTCTTTGAGGCTCAGTCTAAATGCCTTCTCTTCTGTCATCAGCCCCCTTGAAGAAAGCTGCTCTGAAGACAGGTAGTACAATAGTCTCAGAGGTTCTAGTCCTAGCTCTACAGCTTTGAGCTTTATATAAAATGAGAATGGTACCAATTGCTTTCTGTACTTTATAGGGTTGTTATGAGACTATTCAGAAACATATGGAAGCATGTTAAACTATGAAACATTTTGCTGAGTTTGTAGTTATTTCTGTCATACTGTGGTACTTAGCTGGCCTAATCAGTAGTAGAGGTTTTATGTGTGTGTTGTCTTCCTACTAGTCTTTGAGGCCAAGAGACCATGTATCCTGAGGCGAATGATTGATCTAAACAAAGAGATTATTTCAGGGACAGATTAGGTTAACACATTGACTTTTCTTTCCTTTCCAGCAATTTTGACCACTGCTGCTTGTGGCACTTTTCACTAAATGTAGAAAAGACTTGATGGAGTGCAATAATTGTATGTAGATAGTTTATCTGTTATGTAATAAGAGATAATCTAATATTGGTTTAAAAACAGGTTTGTTTTGAGCAGGAGTTTGGTAAACTACTGTCTGAGGGCTATACCACTGCTTGTGTTGGTAAAGCTTTATTGGAATATAACTGCATGTGTTCATTTGTGTAGCGTGTCCCAGCTGGCACAGTGGTAAAGAATCTGGCTGCCAATGCAAGAGACTCAGGTTTGATTCCTGGGTTGAGAAGATCGCTAGGAGAAGGAATTCAGTATTCTTGCCTAGAAAATTCTGTGGGCAGAGGAGCCTGGAGGGCTACAGTTCATGGGGTTGCAAGAGTCAGACACGACTAAGCATGCACACATTTTATTATATACCATATCTGGTGGATTAAGCTAATGGAGTTTTTCATATTTTTTCAAATGAGAAAATCTTAAATATAGTTTACTGGTAAAGAGTACCTCTTTAATGTCTTTTAGTTATTAAACTTTTAAAAATTATGAATTACATGCTCATGGTAAAAAAAAAAAAAAAACTCCTACCTAAGAGTTCACCTTGAGGAGTCTCTCATTTTTGATGTTAAAGTTAAAATTTCTCTTGTCTGTAGTGCTTGTCAATTACAGCATGCTTTTTTTCTTTTTTAGGGTCTTATATTTTAGTCTTTGATTTTCTTTGCTCTAGTAATAAATTGTGATTTATTTTTTTGTTTTTAAGTCATAGAATTAATCATATTTTCTCTTGAAAAAATTAGAACAATCTTCTGGATAGGTTATATAATTTTAAAAAGGATCTAGTTGTAAATTCAGTCATATTAAAAAAGAGAATGTTTGGGAGCAGGCCTAAAATTACAATAAAAAATTTAGACATTATGTATTTTTCCACTTTAAATACTTAATATTTTTGCTTGAAATTTATTCCTCATTGATATAGCCTCACTTTTCTGATTAATGACATACCTGGGGATAAAGATGTGGTTTTATTCTTAATTCTTGCTGACTTGGGATTTTTTTTTCTCCTTAGACAAACTTAGCCTTTTGATGATAGAGTCTACCTTGAAGGAAGACCCCAAAATTTGTTACTTTCAGTATATTTTATGATTCAAGATTCTGCTTTGCCAATAGAGAAAGCTGCCTTTGTGTATTTTGAGAGATTATGATATATAGTAGGATTTCTTGGAGTGGGGATTGGAGGGTGGGGAAGGAAGCAAGTAGAGGAATCAGAACCACCTAGGGCCTTTTCCAGTTCAGCATCACTATTCCAAACACCACGCCATCAACAGATCCTTTCAGGAGGCTATGCCCGCACAGTGAACCATGGTTACTGATAGAGATACTAAGTTGATATAGAAAAAAAAAAAAAGAATAGAAAATAGAATTCTGGGTATAATATGATTTAATGAAGTCTTTTCTCTTTTTGTTTATAAAAATGTAAATCTCCATTAAAAATATGTCTTTATTTATAAAACCTAGATTTTTAAAAAAGAAATGCTTACAATCCCATATGCCTGTAATGTTTACAGTTTTGAAATGCAGAGGGAAAAAACAAGTTCGCTCTTTTAACTATGTCATGAGTTTCTTGAGGGCACAAGTGTGTCTTACATACTCTATGTTAACTACCAGCTTTTGCAAATAGTTCTGAGAATAGAAATTGTAGGTTAATATTCATTCACTTTGCTTCCCCTATACTCCTCCAGCTCCATCCCTTTTCCCCTCCCCCTCCCCCCCCAGCTTTTTTCTCTCTGCTCATAGAGTTTATATAGAGATCAATTTTCCTTTCAAAATAACATTATATAGTATACACAGGTTTTTATTTTTTAAATGAAGGTAATACTTTACGCTCTTAGCTGAAAAGAAATTATTGTGGGAGAATAGCCATTTAGAGTGATATTTCTCATGTCATGCTTGCAACAAAGATGTGCACAAAAACATTATTACAACAGAGGATCTATATTTTTTAGTAGAGTTGGCCACCTTGTTTTGTAAATAAAGTTTTATCAGAACACAACCACACTTACTCTTTACATATTGTCTGTGGCTATTACAATGCTGTAATACTTTAATGGCAGAATTAAATACTTGTAATCAAGACCATACAGCTTACAAAACCCAAAATATTCCTTTCTGATTCTTTATGGAAAAAGTTTGTTGACCCTATTTTAGTATATTTATTTTTAGAAGATCTTCAGTAGTTTTCCTTAGTTCTTTGGTCCCAGAAAACTGACCTCAAATGCCTTTCTCCCATCCAAGTACTACCCAGGCCCAACCCAGCTTGTCTTCCGAGATCAGACGAGATCCAGCACATTTGGGTAGACTCCAATGCCTTTCTCAATTCAGATAATAACATTGTAGATAAGACTGCTTTTTTCATAAATAGTAGATTGGAGATTATACTTATAGAGAGACATTGACATTTTATGTTGTCAACTTTTACGTATTCACTCTTGCTTACTTGGTTGAATACTTCATTTTAGCTCTGTCAGTATATGTGTGTGTGTGTGTGTGTGTATATATATATATATAGAGAGAGAGAAGTATAATTGACATACAACATTTTAGTACTTTCAGATATACAACATAGTGATTTAATTTAACATTTATATGCATCACTAAATGACTACCAGTATAAGTCTAGTTACCATCTGTCACCATACAGAGTTAATACAATGTTTTTGACTGTATTCTCCATGTTTTTCTTTGCATCCCCATGACTTATTTATTTTATAACTGAAAGTTTGTACTTCTGGATCCCTGTCACCCATTTCACTCCCTCCTTCCCTTTGGCAACCACTAATCTGTTCTCTGACATACATGTTTTTTGAAAAGACTATTGAGTCCATATTTTATTGACTTATGCTAAGAGGAAGAATGCAATTTATGGAATTATGCCATGGATAATGCTCTGCTCCCATTTTGTGAGTGTTAACTAAATGAATGTAGTAATCAAGATTATCTTGATACTTAGCTGCTTAAGGAAAGGAAAGTTTTTAAAAAGCGTGTGAAGGGTAATGTTTAGACTAGCAAGGAGGGACCATCACCGTGCACAGTGCTCTCTAGGGAGTCTGTGAGAGGATCTTGTTCTTGGCCAAACTTAATGTTTAAGCTTACATGTTGAGGATGGAGAGGGATGGGAAATAGAAAAACGAGACGGGAAGACACGGAGCCTACTCCAGGAGGTTTTGGGCCTGACAGGTTCTTTGGAATCACAACTTAAGACCTGTTACACTTCGTTGGCCATGACCTCTGATGATAATAGAGTACATTGTCATTTATGTGAAAAATACTCTCTAAAGGCTTTTTCATTTAGATAGGAACACAGAATCCCCCCGGTTGATATATGATTGTCATTGTTCTTGTTTTAAAGCCCTCAAAAGGGTGAGAGTGTACTTGTGCATGGGGAGGAGTTATATAGGGTCAACTCTTTTTGTTTGATCAAGTCAGAGAGTTGGTGTGGAAAATATAATATCTTGTGGTATTTAGCTTCAAAAAATTTTTTTGTTTGTCTTGCTCTACAAATTAACTGAGAGCTTTTCTTAGTCTTATCACTACAATATCATTAAAATGTGAACATGTATGTTTAAATAATAAGACATTCTGAGAAAGTTACAGTGTCCGTGTACAGAGTAAAAATACAGATTTTCTTATTTGTTTTTTGGATGGTGAATCACAGTATATTCTGCAGCTAACGTTTGGACATCTATTTTGAAAGACTTACTGGAGGCAATTTGGCCAAGGATCTGCCATGATGTGACATAGGATGGTTTGCTTTGAACATGGTGAAGATTTCCCAGTTGTTGGCAGTAGCTCATGGCAAAGCCATTAGTGACTTGTTTTGTGTGTGTGTAAAAATAATATGAGATCCTGAATGTACACATATTCCACAAAAAGAACATAGGTAGTGACATTTAAGGAAATGGTCCTGGGGACACAGGTGGAAAGAGCCTCATCCTTATCTTGATGTAAAATTTTAAAATGGTAATATATAGAATTATTTATATAAACTAATACATTGATACTAATTTAGCAAATATTGCTAAAACTTTTGATTTCCTACCTTTTGATTCCAAAATGAATTCAGTAGTCTTTTAATTTTCCCAGAACTATCTTCCTTCACATGCCTTTTTAAACAGGAAATTTATTTCAGGAAGGGGTTGTGGCTAAGGAGGCTGACCACAGGCCTATGAATCTTCCTTCTGTTCTGGTTATTTATTTATTATTTCAGTTCAGTTCAGTTACTCAGTCGTGTCCAACTCTTTGCGAACCCATGGACTGCAACATGGCAGGCTTCCCTGTCCATCACCAACTCCCCGAGCTTGCCCAAACCCATGTCCGTCAAGTCGGTGATGCCATCCAACCATCTCATCTTCTGTCGTCCCCTTCTCTTCCTGCCTTCAATCTTTCCCAGCATCAGGATGTTTTCCAGTGAGTCTTTTCTTCACATCAGGTGGCCAAAGTGTTGGAGTTTTAGTTTCAGTGTCAGTTCTTCCAATGAATATTCAGGACTGATTTCCTTTAAGATTGACTAGTTTGATCTCCTTGCATGTCCAAGGGACTCTTAAGAGTCTTCTCTGACACCACAATTTTAAAGCATCAATTCTTTGGTGCTCAGCCTTCTTTACGGTCCACCTCTCACATCCATACATGACTACTGGAAAAACCATAGCTTTAACTAGATGGACCTTTGTCAGCACAGTGATGTCTCTGCTTTTTAATATGCTGTCTAGGTTGGTCATAGCTTGTCTTCCAAGGAGCAAGTGTCATTTAATTTCATGGCTGCAGTCACTATCTGCAGTGATTTTGGAGCCCAAATAAATAAAATCTGTCACTGTTTCCATTATTTTTCCATCTATTTGCCATGAAGTGATGGGACTGGATGCCATGATCTTCATTTTTTGAATGTTGAGTTATTTCACTTTAGAAATAGTTAAATAGTAAATATGTGGCCACTTTAACATCCATCCTATGATGGACTTTGAGAGACTGTAGGTAATAGTAGTAGACCAGGGTCTCTAACCACTCTCTATAGTTGGGAATCCCACAAAATCAAGTTCCTTGGGAAAATCATAGCATGAATATAGGTAGTAGCACCACTTCTTTGAACCTTCTCCACTCCCCAATGCCCCAGAGAATCTTTTTGGACCTTGGCTTATGTATTGCAAGGCCTAATATAGATCATTTTATTATTATACTCTCCAAGTATAGCTTTTATGTAAACATTTTGTGTCTTATAATCAGATGAGAAAAATACATCTGTGAGGTTCTCGTATCCCACATCTTCATCTGTGTACAATGTGAGGGAATTTTTATTATTTTTATTTAGTATAGGACAACCCTGAACCTGCAAGATTGGTACTGGGAGAATTTTTATAACATATAAGATGGGTGGCCCATACCTACCCTTAATTCTTTCTGCTCTGTAATTCCTTGGGGATATTTTACTGATTCCTTTTACTTATTCTAAATCAAATGTGGACAATTGACTCTGCTTATCCCATTGTAGAGCCACAATGAGACTGGAATAAGTTTACACCTGGCATTGACCCCAGGAAGTCTCTGCAGGGATTGTAGGCCCTAGGTAGATTTCTTGAATGTATAGGTAAAACTGTATTTAAATGTTCATTTTTTTCAAAGTGGATAGAAGTACCGTTTTAGGATATTACTCAAGAAACGTTTTTTGGGTGCTTCCTCTCTGCCAGGAACTAGCTGGATGCTGGGACTACAAAAGAATAAAGTCTTGGTCCTTCTTCAGCATTTTGGCCTTGAGTTTGTAAGAGGAAATGGATCCAGAAACAGCTGCCTATGAAACAGCATGAGAAGCAGTCCATAGGGTGCTATGGAAGCTTCTAACTGGCATGGGAGCTCAGGAAAGACTTCCTGGCATTAAGGTAGACTCTTGGGGTAACCATGAGGCAAGATTTCTCTGAGGATGGGAGGATATTCAAAGGGAAAAAAGCTTTGAGCATAATAGGAATCCAGAAATAAATAAGCTTATAGCATGTAGTTTGTGTTCTAGTTGTGGAGCATGTGGTAGATGTATCTGTTTCTCCATATCTAGAACAGGAAGAAAGACCCTGAGAAAGCCATATGCTGAGTCTCTTTGCCTGACATTGCAGCTCCTGTCTCTGGCTGAGAACCCCAGCCACTGGGTCACATGGGAGAAATGTCAGAAACTAAAGTTTCCATGTAAGAGAGACACTAATGGTGAAAGATGGGAATGGAATTTCAAAACCATGCTTCATTATATACCTCAAAGAGTTTGGTTAGATTTTTCAACATTGTAAAACATCCCAAATAGTTAAAAGATGCTGTTCTAAAAACAAAAATAAACAAACAGGACCTAATTAAACTGAAAAGCTTTTGCATAGGAAAGGAAACCCATCAACCAAAGAGCAAGTTTCCATGTAAGAAGCTTTCAAAATGGGAGAAAATAGTTGCAAACAATGTGACTGGCAAGGGATTAATTTGCAAAATATACAAAGAGCTCATATGGCTCAATATTAAACAAACAACCCAATCAAAAACTGGGCAGAAGATCTAAATAGAGATTTCTCCAAAGAAGACATACAGATAACAGGCACATGAAAAGATGTTAAACAATGCTGTTTATCAGAGAATTGCAAATCAAAACTACAATGAGGTGTCACCTCACAATGGTCAGAATGACCATCATCAAAAAGTCTACAAATAATAATTGCTGGAGAGGATGTGGAAAAAGGAAACCCTCCTACACTTTGGTGGGAATGTCAGCTGGTACAGCCACTATGGAGAACAGTATGAAGGTTTCTTAAAAAACTAAAAATAGAATTACCACGTTGTTTTTGTTGTTGCTTAGTGACCGAGTTGTGTCCAACTCTTTTGCAACCCCATGGACTGTAGCCCGCCAGGTTCCCCTGTCCATGGGAGTTCTCAGGCAAGAATATTGGAGTGGGTTGCCATTTCCTTCTTTAGGGGATCTTCCCAATCCAGGGGTTGAACCCATGCCCCCTGCTTGACAGGTGGATTCTTTAACACTGAGCCACCAGAGTTACCATATGATCAAGCAATCCCATTCCTAGGCATATATCCTTAGAAAACTGTAATTTGAAAAGGTAACTTGGCATCCCAATGTTCATAGCAGCACTGTTCATAATATTCAAGACATGTAAACAACCTAAGTATCCATTGACAGAGAAATGAATAGAGATATGGTACACACACACACACACACACACAGAGTGGAATATTGCTCAGCCATAGAAAAGAATGAAGTAATACCATTTGCAGTAACATGAATAGACCTAGAGATTATCATACTCAGTGAAGTAAGACATAGAAAGGCAAATATCATATGATATCACATATATGTGGGATCTAAAAAAATACAAATGAACTTGTTTACAAAACAGAAATACACAGACATAGGAAAAAAACATGGTTACCAAGGGGGAAAGAATGGGTAGGATGGATAAATTAGGAGTTTGAGATTAACAGATACTCACTAGTATATGTACAATAGGTAAAAAAGTCCTACTATATATCACAAAGAACTATATTCGGTATCTTATAATACCTTTAATGGAAAAGAATAGAAAATACATATGACATATATATATAATATATATAAAACAAATAAAATTTACATATGATTGAAACACTTTGCTATACACTTGAAACTGACAGACCATTGTAAATCAACTGTATTTCAATTAAAAATAAGTTCAAGTAAACAAAAGATGCTTATTCTTGTTTTTGTTATTTACATTGTGATAAACTTTATAAAGGTTAATCATCATTTTAGTTGTTAATAACTTCTTTTACTGTCAGGTTGATTGGGGTATAATTTACATATAGTAAAATTTATTCTTTTTAGTGTAAGTTTTCTGAGTTTACAAATGCATATAGTCATGTAACTACCATCACAATCAAGATATAGATCTTTTCCATTATCCCCAGCAACGTCCTTCCTCAGCTTTAAAATATGCTTCCTTTTAAACCCTTGCAGGGCTTGATTTCCACTTTGCGTCTTCCCTTAAACACATATGCTAAGCAAATATGCCTTCCTAAAGACTTGACTTTTTCTTCATTTAGATTTCTTTAAGAAGAAGCTCAGCCTAGCCTCCACCCTCAGTTTCTTATCAGGCCTTTGTCCTCCTCCTACACCTGCTCTTTAATCTTCCATAAAACTTTCTTTTAATAGCCTCTGGCCTTTCCTCCCTGCCCCACCTTCACTTCTCCAGGCCTGCTCCAAGTGTGAATTATATAATTAACAATGTACACTGCTTTAAACACTTTAATCACACTGCTATTTAGTACCTTAGAGTTTAAAGCTGTGTGTGTGTTAGTGGCTCAGTCGTGTCTGACTCTTAGTGACTCCACGGACTGCAGCCTGCCAGGCTCCTCTGTCCATGGAATTCTCCAGGCAAGAATACTGGAGTGGATTGCCATTCCCTTCTCCGGAGGATCTTCCCAACCCAGGGATCGAACCCTGGTCTCCTGCATCGCAGGCAGATTTTTACCATTTGAACTACAGAGAAGTCCTAGAGTTTAAAGCTAGTACACAGCATAAATAGTATTTGATGTTAGAGGCTTCAGTTTTACTTTTTAGGAAATTTAGGATTGTCACAGTTATTTGGAAGCATCTTTTGTCCACAATTAGACTAACACGAGAGTTGACTTATATGGGAAAGGTGATTTTAGTAAACAGCTAGTGCTCATCACATAAACAGATTCTTCTGTTAGAATTCCTTTCCAACTCTCTGATCATCTGCCTTTGTCCTTTCTAATCCATACTGAAGTGGAATGTTCTTTCAAACCTACCAGCTTAGCTGATAAAGACATGGGCCAGATATTTCACAAGGTTGGCTAATTTTATGATTTCAGCTTGCTTCTATAAAAGGATGATGAATATATATCTGTTTGTAATGCTTGAATTTTTTTACTGTCTGTAATATATTACTTCTGCCTTTAGCACTTAAAAAAATACCTTTAAGTCTTTGAACTTCCCAGAGTGTCTTTTTAAAAAATCTAGATTATAGTAACGTTTAGGGAGCGGCTGGCACCTTTTCTTCACAGTTAACTTCCTCCTTTGTAGGATCATTGCCGTCTGTAATCACTCTGTTTAATGTTTTGTCATTCAGGTTTTCCGTCAGTTCTTTTACTGTCATCTCATCTCTAGTTTATGAGGTTTAAAGTATACAGTTGTAATAAGAGTATTGTGATTTTAAATCTCTGGCATTTTGGAAGTTACTTCATTTTTTAATGGGAGAGCAGTAAGTATGGGACTTTGAGAGGCAAAAGTATCAAGTAAGAAACAAAATGCTATATAGGTAGGTAAACACATGAGAATTATAAGTTAACAATTTATAGTATGTGTTTCAACTTTTAATTTTAGATTAAAATTTGAGTTTGATTTATAGAAAAATTGCAAAGATTCAGTGTTTTTAACTGGAAACATTACCTAGCTGTCCAAGCTGAGTTTTGTTACCCATATCCCATTCTTAAACTTCTGCTGAGTCAGGAGAAGCACAGAATAGTAGCTGAAAATGCTGATGGAATGTTTCTTCCATGCTCGGGGAAAAAAGATAGCTGAGAAAAAACATGGAAATGCCTGAGGGGTACCTATGACTGAACTAAATATGGAAAAAGATGGAAATAAGCCATCCATCTTGGAAATAAGCCAAAAGATTTCTTCTTATAGATAGGCTTGTGGAAGAAAAGTGTCTTCATTGTATACCGTCCAAGCCCTTGGGAAATTGGAAAGTTTTCTATTATTTCAAAAGAGCATGAAACAAACACCATTCTAGAAGTTTTCATTTTTTAATGAAGCAAAGCTTTAAGCATTTTTTTCATTAAAAACCTTTTAAAAACCTATGTCTGCACAGCTGTTTATTCTATAGTTAATGCTTAGTGTCATGTTAGGGTACATGTTATGTCAGATGTAGTGAATCCTTTGTGTTCATGATCTCATTTAATATTCATAACAGACCTGGAAGATAGATGCTATTACTATGCTCGTTTTAAAAAGAGGAAACTGACATTCAGAGTTAGTGACTTGTCTGAACGAAAGGAATCCATGATACGAACCAGGTGACAGACTCCAAAGCCCTGGTTCTTTGGTATCCCTTAGTAATGATAATGGAGCTCTTCAAGGAGTACAGTCCTCTCTCCATCCCTAGTGCACAGAGAGTGCTGTACTTTGTGTGCTTATCAACAACAGTAATAATAGCAATAACAGCAGACATCTGTTTTACAGTAATGTGCCAAGCATTGTCCTCATGTGCATTTTCTTATAAGATCTTTAAATGATTGCAGGAGCTCACTGTTATCTCTGTTTCACAATAGAAAATTCCAAGACTGAGTGGTTTACTTAGCTATTAAGTAAGAGGCAGAAGTAAGAAACAGAAGTAAGGGGCAGAAACAGAATTTAGGCCCAGATCTGCCTGAGCGCAAGCTCTTAACCACCCTGGTATGTTATAGAGCAGTCACCAGTTGGCATCCATGTTTTGAAAGGAACTTGAAAGCCTTTAAAGCGTGGCTTTTCTATCATTACTCCCTTTCCTTGAGCAGAACTGTTGAGTAGGGTCTATCTCTTCCCTTAGAGCTTCAAATTCCTCACTTTGAAATTCTAACAGCAACACATTTAACAAGTATTTATTAAATGGCTACATGGCTACTGAGTGGTAAGCATTTTTCTCAGTATCAGGATACAAGTGAACAAGATAGACAAGGGCCCAACACTCATTGGAGCTTCATTCTGGTGGGAGAGAAAAAACTTAGAAATGTGTAAGTAAATAAGATTATTCTAAAGGCTCATTTCCCCTTGTTGCTGTCCTGACCCATGCTAAGGTCAATGGTCACGTCTGTCTTCCTGGCTGAAGTCTTTTGTTTACCTGTAGTCACTGTGGGAGGCTATGAAGGGTCTCTTTTACTTATTACTTTTATTCTACGAATTTATCAAATGTCCACTATTTTAATTATTGGGAATGCAGAAATAAAGTCACTTCCCTTAAATAGCTTACGACTTTGTGCAGTGCTTCCCAACCTTTCCCATGTAATGACATACACAGAAAACGAATCTGGTAACTGTGAGAGTCTGTTTAGCTAGGAGGAGGGCTCTTGCTGCCTCAGGCTCTGTGCAGCTGCCTGGAGGGTTAAAGGTATCAACAACACAGGCATGCATTTTTTGAATTTTTGGTTTAGTGGGGAATTCTCAGTTTACACAAAGATGTGGTTATAGTACAAAAGCTGTGAGGGTAGTTTCAGAGACAGTTCACTAACTAGCTTCTGATCCTAGAGAGATTAGCTGGTGTTCACCACTTTCTGTGAATGCTTGGATCTATTCTTTATAAGTTCTGTCTTACGAAGTGGAATAGTTTGTTCACCAAATTTGTTCCCAAAGTTGTTAATACTAGTTATATTTTTGTAATGATATAATTAATTTTATGTACACCAATGAAATAGGCTTAAAAAGTTAATTTTCATGGAAATTGAGTTGAATGCTTTGAGAAAATTGGATAAAGATGAGTAGCCTAAAAGAAAAAAGGTAGTTAGGTGGATATGATAAGTATGAAAGATTGGGAAAATTAGTTTAGAATGATTCTTCTGCATGCATATTATTTCACAGTTGACTAAGTTTTTAGTCCACTTTAAAGAAATGAAACTGGAAATCACAGATGGTGTATTATTGTTGTGGTTACATAAGTTGACAGCTCTGGTCAGCAGATTTACATCATACCAAAGGAAAAGATCTTTGTGAATGATTGTATTATTTTTTGTAAAAAAGCTAAAGTAATTTAATTATCTAAAACTTTTTCATCGTTCCGTGGTTGAACTTGTTCTTTAAATTAACTGCCTACCTGTCCTAGAGTGTTTTGGATAGATGGGTTTCTGGTACAAGTGTAGCAGGAAAAGAGCAGTCAAGGAGTTGGAAAGTCCTAAGCAAGTCAGAGATGAAGAGGTAACATTAGAACTGAGACTAGACAAGGTAAGTAGGGACCATGTCTGCAATTCATTGTCAATTTGGAGGGGATCCATTAGGCTGAGCTAAGAAGATGCTGGAAAATACAGGAGGTGAGAGGTTCTTAGCCTTGTTCAGCAGGATAGTTGAAATGTATTTTTAGGAGGTAAGTGATGAGTGGCTCGCTCACTCTGAATTGTATCGGAAATTCTGATTTCTTGTGGTTCTTGGTCACCACTGAAGAAGTGACTTGTTCTTATTTTTCCTGTTTCATTTTTGTTTTTTCAACACCCTTTATAAGGGCCAGTGACTTCTTGCAGTTTAGTTTCTATACATTAATGATATGTATTGAGCAATTTTTTATACTTTAAAAGTCTCTGCATGCATGCTCAGTTGCTCAGTCATGTCCTACTCTTTGCAACCCCACGACTGTAGCCCTCCAGGTTCATCAGTCCATGGGATTCTCCAGGCAGGAATACTGGAGTGGGTTGCCATTTCCTCCTCCAGGGGATCTTCCTGAACCAGAGAGAGAATCCACGTCTGTTGTGACTCCTAGATTGGCAGGCAGGGTGACTGCCAAGTGACTTACTGGTAGAAGCCTCTGAAAGTCTCTAATCTCATGCTATTGAGCTATAATATTCTTAGTCATATACTTAGTCAGTGGGTATGTGAGAAATTACCTCATGCTCAGTGTCAGTCATTAATACATTCCACCATTACAAAACCACCTCAAGATGCATACTGAGTTCATTCTGCCTTCAGTGGACTGTTTTATTTTTTCCAGTTTTACTGTAAGGGCAGTGAGGTCAAGAATACAGATGAGAGTTTTGAATCCCAGCTTCATTACTTCTGAGCCACATAACGTTCAGCAGGTTATTTAGCTGCTCTAAGTCTCAGTCTCCTCACTCATAAAAAGTAGACATAATAAAAGTAAGATTTTAATGACTGTTATTGAGACTGCATGTAAAGTATTTGCATTTACTCAATAAATGTTTTCTGGAAAAGATTGAAGGCAGGAGGAGAAGGGAACAACAGAGGATGAGATGGTTGGATGGCATCACCAGCTTGATGGACATGAGTTTGAGCAAGCTCTGAGAGTTGGTGATGGATAGGGAAGCCTGGTGTGCTGCAGTCCATGGAGTCACAAAGAGTCGGACACGACTGAGCGACTGACCTGAATTGAATAAATGTTTACATTCAGCAAGTATTTACTAAATACCTCTTAGATGCCAGGTGCTATCCTGGACACAGTGAAAACAACAGAATTGTATTAAGGTTACAGATGGTATTTCTTTTTAAAATTCTTTAACTTTCATAGTTAAATATTCTTTGTCTTTGATTATGAATATATTTTTATCAGTATATTTAATCACTATTTTACATTTGATATATATTTTATTTATGATCATGAATAATTCTTTCTATGTTTCTTAGTTTTTGCAAAATATTCCAAGTAAGTAAACCATAATTTCCATGCCTGTAATTCTCTTGTGTCAAATGGATTGGTAGTTTGCAATTTTTGTTATAATAAAGTTCATCTATTTCTAGTGATTTTTTCTGATTGCAGAGATAAAATTTAGGAAATTCTTTAACTTTCTGGATTACAGGAGGTCTGTGCTCCAGTGGCTAAAAAACTAATGCTCTCCATTATGAAAATGATTAACTGTACTGTTCTATGAGTTACATTGAAGATCCACATAGTGAAAGCCCTAGGGTATATGTAGAATTGTCTTTAACTGGCAACTCCATCCATATTTATGGATTTTGTATCTACTAAACTCAAGATAGATAAGAAGGATTGGCCTTGTTTCAGAGGACTATTAAAAAAATTGGGCTCTCATTCTTATACTGTGTGGATGTTTAGGTATTTCAAGGATTTGTGTGTTCATTGTGGGGTGTAAGGTTTAGTGAGCAGGGGAGGCTTTGTAAAATGTTCTTGGCATTGTATTATCAAAGCTTAGGTGAAAATAGGAAGGATAGCTGATGACCATTATAGGATTCTTTGGTCACTTGTCATTGGGCATGGCAAAACTTTGGAAATCAAATGTTTTTTCTTAATTTTTTAATGGTCAGAAATAAGATAATGACTCTAACTCACCACTTGAAGGAAATGTATTAGTAGAAACACTTGTCAGAAGTGTGGGAGCTGGAAGTTTGTACAAGTGTGTCAGTGCATGTGTTCCTTCCAGAGAGTCTCCTATAGTTGGACATGTAGGTTACTCTTACTTTTTTGCCGTTATAAGAACCCTGTAGTGAATATACTTATATGTAAATCCTTGCATCTCAGAATTATTTCTAATAATAAATATTCAGAAGTGGTTTTGTGTTCAGAGGCTATAAACTTATTTTAAGTTTCTGGTTAGGCATTTCAAATTGCTTTCCAGTTTGTATTCCTCTTCACATTAATTTTGAGCTGTATTTTGAGTGCCAACTGTGTATTAGTAGAGAACCGTACTAATAAAGCCCTGCCTTCATCTAGTTTCTAGTATCTAGAAACCTCTAGTAGAGGTGTAGACAGTAAAAGATATGAAATGAAATTTCAGGTAGTGATAAGTGACATGAAAAAAGAAAGGTAAGGGTACCGGGAATGAGGGGGTAGAGGTGATGTCGTAGCTGGAATAGGCAGAAAAGAGAAAGGCCTCTCTGAACCAGCGTTTGGTAGAGACCTACAAGCTATTTTATTGTCAGCCTTGCTACATTTATTAAAGCATTAAGTATTATTATTTTTAAAACTGTTTGCCAGTTGAGATGAAAAATGTTTTAAAATTTTTATTTGATATTTAGTTGATTTTTTTCCTTTGCCTTATTTGTATTAGTTGTTGGTTATTGGATTTGAGTTGCTATGATCCTTACCTTTATATAACAAAAAGGCCCAGCATTCAAGTTTGGCTCCCCCGAGAGGGCAATATGAGACTTAAGAGGAAAATAAGTGATTTTTATGACTCTGGCTCCTGGTTCTTTCTGAGATTTTTGCTAAAGTCGACTTTAGTAACTGAGGTAGCAGATTGTAGTGAAGGATATTGTATGTATGTGAATTGTTGGTTTGGTCCTGATGAGTATAACTGTTTAGAAAACAGTGTTGTTGCCAAGACTTCGGATTTATTCTTTGAAAGGACCTGTTTACTTGCTCTCTGTTACAGATTTTTGCTTTTGGATATGTGTAGACTCAGAGTATGAACAGGACAGCTGGTTTTCTTCTATTACTGAAAAAATTACCCTCATGTTTTCCTGTCTGTAGGTCTCTTTGACATATACTTTAGAATAATTAAAACTAATTTAAAAGGCTCAAAAGATGTAGGAATATCTAGCAAAATTAAAATACATACTTGATTTGATAGTTTGTCCTGTGTTTTTATAGTTTATAAGTGGAAGAAGACAAAAGAACTTTCTTAGGAAATGTACTTTTCCAGGCTCAGCTTATAATTTTAGTATGTGGTCATTCTATTTGTTTCTTTATCATAGAGGGATCTTTTTTAATTATGACACTAAATTATGGCTTATAAAAATTATCTTCTATGCAGAGCATAGTTTTAGATTTAGGTTTTCTTTATGAACATTGTATGTGATGTATTCTAATTCAGTACTTTTTAAAAATTAAAGTAATGGTTGTTTTGTTAATCAGCTTTCTAATTAATGATGACATCACTGTTGTTTGACACTTAGTATTTAATAAGATAAGAAATAAGTTCCAGGGAATAGATTTCATTTAGTAACAGCTCTCTTTGCTCCATTCATTTACTCACTTATCTACTCAACAAATGAGTGCTACTAATGAGCATGACACATAATTAAAGGTGATGGATACGGTAAAGGGGACCATACGGCTGGTACTGCCTTCCTGGAGTTTACAGTCATTAACAGGTATGGAGCACCAGGCAGACAAATTGGGAGACAGTGTAATAATTACTGATAGCAGCTGGTAGTACCTGAAGCAGGAAGTGAGAGCTTTGTCAGATTCACTCCTGGTCGTATGAGGGTAACAAAAAGTGATTGTGTTCTGTGGTTCTCTGACGCCTTGACAGAGTGTATATGTATAGCTGCACAGGTACATGCACACAGAAGACTGACTTTTTAAAAAGTTCTAATTGTGGTAAAATACTCATAACAAAGTCTGCCATCTTGACCATTTTTAAGTGTGCACTTCAGTAGAGTTAAATATATTCCCCTTGTTGTGCAGTCTCCAGAACTTTTTCAGCTTGCAAAACCAAAACTCTGTACCCATTAAACACCACTTCCCCTTTCCCCTTCCCCCAAGCCTGTGGCAACCACCATTCTGCTTTCTGTCTCTATGAATTCGACCCTCATGTGAGTAGGTAAAAGTCTTTTTAATCTTAGGTTTTCTTTCTGTTGTTTTGAAAGTTGCCAGAGTTCTGCTACCAACTACAGATCCTTGGTTTGGCTTTCCTGGCCGAATATGAGGAGGTGAAAAAACCCCGGGGGATTGTTCTGTGGCTGTGCCGTTGGCGCCACAGGCCGCCATCGCCCATGGCAGCTTCAGCTCCCTGGCCATCCTGAGAAGTCCTGAGCCAGCACGGAGGCTTAGGAGGAGCAGAGTTTGAACAGGCAGACATGTTATCAAAACTTGGGTTTTGTCACCACGGCAGACTGCCTTAAACCAGGGTTTGGCAGAGCTTTTCTGCAAAGGACCAGATGGCGAATGTTTTAGGCTGTGCAGTCCCTGTCACAGCTGTCCACCTCAGCTGCCGTACCGTGAAGTCGGCCGTAGACGCTGCGTAAACTTACAGGGGCAGCTGCCTTCCAGTAACTCTCTGTGAAAACAGGCCGTAGGTCCAGCTGTCCCACAGGCTACAGTTTGTTGACCCTTGTCTTGAAACTATCCTCAGGCTACACATAGCTGGAGAGTGATGAGGTAGAACCCATACCTGGGAGATTGCTAAGCTGGTTGGTGACTTGGAGCCGAAAGAGAGATTCAATATCATATTTATGAAATTTGTGCCACTGATTATAAGATGTACCTTTATGTACCGCTGGGAAAGGGGAAAAGTGCCAACAATTGATAAGATCGCACTGGCTGTGTGATTCATCCTGGTTTCAGAAATGATAAACCGTGAGGTGGGTGGAGAATGTATCTGAATTGGTGATGCAGTGCTAGCCCAGCCGGCACCTGTATTCTTCCTGTGGGCCGTACACTTTGCTTAGCACTTCACGTGCGTTGTCTTGCCCCTCTGCCATCCTCAGCACATCTCCTTACCGTCCCCGGTGGCCGCCTGAATGAACTCTAGTCACCGTGTCTTTGTTCCACACAGCAGGAAGGAGGAGAAAGGGCATGTTGTCCCCTGCCCTTTCACAGAGACTTCCTGGGAATCGTTCAGCTCACTTCCAGTTAATCTCAGTGACCAGGACTTTGGCAGAAATGGCTCCACACGAAGCTGGACATGTGGTCTTTTATTTGGGGTGGTGGTGTGCCCAGCTGAAAATCAGGGTTCTAAAATGGGAGGGGGAGAATGACATTGAGGTAGGCAGCTAATAATCTCTGCTATGCTGTGTCATTGCTTTGTTTTGTGAATGATGTAATCAGGAGAGAAACATCTTCAAATTCTCTTCTCCAAAAGATCACCACCTGCAAGATGGAGGTTAAGGTGACCTCCACCTCCACCTCCCTAAGGTGGAGGGATTTAAGGTGATTGGAGGTCACTGCATTGATGAGAGGTAGGTGGGATGGCAGCCGTGGCAAGAGAGACAGTTTCCTGAGGCTGATGGGCCTCGGTCGTTGGTCAGGTGTGAGCAGGCTCTTGGCTTGGCAGTTGATTATGTCCTGGTGCCACAGAGACAGGAGCAGATTCCCAGAAAGAGGAAGTCTGCTTAGAAGGAACTTGAAAAGGAACAGGCAGAAAGAGAGGGAAAATAGAATGTGGCGTTTCAGAAGTCAAGAAGAGAGCATTTCAAGGTCTAGGGAGTGGTCAGTTGTCTCAAATGCAGCTGAGAGCTCAAGTTTAAGAGAAACATTGTTATTATTGACCAGATTTAGCAAGGAGGAGGATGTTAATGACCTTGGTAAGAGCAGTTCACTGAACTATGGAGAAAACAAGATTGCAGCAGGTGAGTGAGTGAAAAAGAGGTGAGGTGAGGAAGTAGAGGGGAGTGCAGCAGCTTTTTAAAGGAGCTTTGACTTTAAGAAGATGGAGAAAAAAGGACAGAAAGGGGTGAGTGTGTGCTCTGCTATTTTCTTTGTTTTTTAGATGTAAAATAGTTGAGTATGTTCGTGTCTATGGAAAGGAATAGATAGGGAAAGGCTGGCTCTGAGGCTGGGAGATTGATGAAGTGGGAATCTTAGGTGGGCACTAGTAGAGAGATAACTTTGGGGCAGGGGACAGCTATTCTGTGACCAGAAGGAAGGGGAAGCAACAGAGGTGGTGCTGCAGGAAGGTCCTGAGGATCCGTTCTGGAGGCAGACAGTCGAGGGCGCTGTTGTAGGGGATGGTTTTGCTCACCCTGTGAATAGGAGCTGAGCTTTATCTCGGTGGCTGACAAGGTGTTGGCAAGTCTGCTGGTGGATCATGTGATAATGTATGTGATTTGCCAGCTTTTCCTGAACAAGAAAACAAGTCTCTGGTCTAGGTAATTGGCTGGAGCGTACACATGGCCCAGATTTTGGTTGTTAGCTTTAGAAATGTGAAATGAAGGGACCCAGTGAGAGAGCACTAGCACAGGCCTTGGTACGCAGAGGCTGTGCCGTGAGGGTTTGGGGAATTCGCCGATGTTCTTGGAACACTTCCTGTACATATGGAATGTCATTTCAAACTTGTTTTACTGTTTTCATAGCTCATTTTCTTCTCGGAAAATTTGCTTTTGTTGGGGAAAAAAAAAAACTCTCAATAATCATAGCCTTGTGAACCATAACAGGGCAGGTACTGTTAGCTTGTTTTGGGTATTTGGCAGTGTCTCCATGAATAGCACGAATATGTTACCAAGAACTGGGTTATACTATTGCTAATGGGAACAGTGTGTCTCCATGACTGTGTAATGAATTCAGCTTTTCTTCTAACTGGAAACTTAAGTTGTGAACAGACTTGGCAAGGTACAGGTCATAGTAGACAAGTTTTTAAAAGATCTTTTAAAAAATATTTCAGTTTCTGCAGAAAAACTAGATTACATTCTAGAGGGAAGAATGTTATTTAAATTATGATTTTTCATAATTTCACAACTACTTTCTTTGTTCATTCCGCAGAGGAAGTTGAGTATTTGACACATTGTTTTCTCCCAGTGAGAGGAGAACATGAGTGGCTTTGTCTCCCCTGCACATTTTGCAGGGAGCCTCCTGAGGTTTGCCCCACCTTACCTGTAGAGGTTGCCCTGCTGTATATTTATAGTGCCACAGAGGTCTTCGTAGAACACTGAATTCCATTCATGTCTTGGAGAAAGAGAAACACGGTGACCAGGCTTGAAAGCACAGAGATAGCACTGTGCGTGCTAAGTCATTTCAGTCCTGTCTGACTGTGACCCTTTGCACTGTAGCCCACCCACCAGGCTGCTCTGCTCATGGGATTCTCCAGGCAAGAATACTGCAGTGGGTTGCCATGCCCTCCTCCAGAGGATCTTCCCCACCCAAGGATTGAACTCGTGTCTCTTACTTCTCCTGCATTGGCAGGCGGGTTCTTTACCACTAACGCCATCTGGGGAGTACTGGTGACTGACTGAAGTGACTTAGAGTAACATCTAGGCTGTATCCAGCAGTGCGTGGTACTCCCTGTCGTCTCCCAACCCCATCCATCTTTGCCTGAGTGGATGTCTGTGCATTCTCCTGGGGGAGCTCAGAAGGGGAAAGTGGAGGGCAGATCTAAAAATGTCCCTGTGACTAGCTAGGTGTGACCAGCATAACTTCAGCTGTTGCCAAGCAGTCTTCTAACACAGGTCCTTTTGGCTCTGGAAATAAACCAAGCTCTGTGGGATTGCTTGGTGAGGTCCCTGGTGGCGGGTGTGGACAGCATCACCAACAGAGAGAACTTGTATTGGTATATGGGGTGATTTGTGTGATGAAAGCTGAGCTTGCCACCTAATTTAAACTGCAGTAAGCTGTAGACCAAAACTGTCTTGGCTTCCTTCCATGCATGACTGGTGCCTTT
Source organism: Cervus elaphus (assembly GCF_910594005.1). Classification (NCBI taxonomy): domain Eukaryota; kingdom Metazoa; phylum Chordata; class Mammalia; order Artiodactyla; family Cervidae; genus Cervus; species Cervus elaphus. The sequence continues at coordinate 43,231,857 of NC_057825.1, read as the reverse complement.
CTGTGTGTTTGTGTCTGTCTGTGTGCGGAGTCGGGTGGATTTAAGCTGAAATGTAAGTGAAAGTGGAGGTTTCAAATAGCAATGCTGACTTGATGACTGGACATCTTCCTCCTGGCTGTATGTTGTTACTTCACACCTTGTGACTTCTTCCCTTTCTCTCCATAGTCCTTTTCTTGTTAACAGTCGGTTCTTCAGTGAGGCCTGTATTTAATTAGCTGCTATATTATAGCAAGACAAGTAGGTATTACTGAAAGCACCACCTAAAGAACCATGGTTCCTTGACATTTGTAGGCGTTGCGTGACTCCCTGCCCACTTAACTTGGGGTACAAGGTTCTAAATAAGGCACTTCACAGAGAATTCTGGGCTCCCACCTAAATGATAAAGAAGTTTCTACTTGGGAGTTGCCTGCACCTGGGCCCAAAAGTCTTCATTAGCTCAGTTTTGGAATTTAATATTGTTCTTGGATCAGCTTATTTTATTTCACCCCAAATATTTGAAAGGTCATTCAGAAGTACATTTTAAATTTAAACTGAAGTTCTCAAGATACCAATCTTGGGAAAATTGAATCAAGACCAAAGTATATTTAATATACCTTTTGGCTGAAGGCAGATGGCCTAGTGTTAAAATCATTGTGAGGCTGAGACCTTTGATCACCATTATATAGAGAATAAAGGAGGGTACATGATCACCATTATATATAGAATAAGTTTGGGGGATACAAGAAAAAATTTGTTTAACCTCCATAGACATAGTCGTAAGGAACTGTCTTCTTAAAGCATTCTAGTAAAATGCATGTTTTGAAGTTTGATTAATGTGAAGAAAACTTTTTTTTTCTCTAAATACTTTGTATTCTTTATCATATGTGGATCAAAGATGTTTTGTCATGAATATATGTGATATTGGGGTTTTTTCCTCTCCTGGTGAAACTAAGGCTCCAAGGTTGACATTTGCTTTTTAATTCATCTGCACAGATGATATGAGTCAGTGTCATTGAAGTTAAAAAGAAAAAAGGTTATATTGAACAAAAAAAGGATTTTGGCAGAGTTTTACTAAAACAAACTGACACATAATTCTGATTGTTTGGTTGATATTTTATAACAGGCTGTCTAGAACTGCACACACTGCTAGCCATGTGTGTTGATTTACATTAATATTAAATAAAATTAAAATTTCAGTTCCTCAGCTGCATTTAGCACTGTGTCTGGAGGGTGACAAAAATGGTGAAAAATGCTATCCTGTTGATCTTTTGACTGCATACCTAAATACGAAGAAATTTCTTTTTACATTGTTTACATTTTTGTAAAGTTTCTGCCTTGAAAGGACAGGCTGCCCATTCCTAAGAAATAATGGAAAATTCACAACTCAGATGTTGAGTAGTGTCTGTAGCCCTAAGCCCTGCCATTCTGTACTGTTATCACCTGTATTTGAAAGAGCAACATTTTCTCAGACTTATACTTTTAGAACCATGGTTACACTTGTAGTATTATTTTTCATTCTTTTAATCTTTTAATTCAAAGTTGAGTGTATTCTGTTCCTTAAATTCAAATGAAGAGAATCCATTTTCTGATTCACTAAACTAAGACTTCAGAACATGTATTCTATTCAATTTTAATACCTACAAATGGAATAAAAAAGTTACAAAAGGCTCAATTTGCCATAGAATCTATCAACCTGCATTCCATTTCTTTGTATCAGTCTCCCCTTCTCTCAGATCTGCATACACAAATATCAACTTTATTAAATGAAAGCATTTGTCTGGAAAAATCTGCATTAATTTGGAATCTCTTGAAACATATAAGTCACTTAAAAAAAAAAAAAAAGAATGCTAATTAAACCTTGAGGACATTGTGCTAAGTGAAATAAGTCAGTCACAAAAGACAAGTCCATTGTGATTCCATGTCTGAGCCACCTGGAGTAGCGAGACTCATGGAGATAGAAAGTAGAAGGGTGGAAAGGAGGGAGTGGGGAGTAGTTGTTTTATAATGAATATAGGTCCAGTTTTGCAGGATGAAAGAGTTCTGGTTTTATTTCTTCAGTCCCCTTAAGTATTATCTATCCTCCACTGTGATGTAACTAAAGAGTACATTTGATAACCTATTTCATAAAAGAAAAGTAACAACAAATGTTCTGTAGATGGATAGAAAATATACTGTGATCTTTTTAAAAGCTCCGTTCTTGTTGTAAGATGTTTAGACTTGTTTGTGCCTCTCCTAACAGAAGAATTTGAGCTTCCACTATCATTGTTCCTTTCCTGTGAGGAAGAAATTGAAGATGTAGCCTCTGTGTTCATTTCAAACTTGTTTTACTGTTTACACAGCCCATTTTCTTTCAGGCAAACTTGCTTTTGTTGAAAAAAAAAAAAACAAAACTTTCAGATTGCAAAAAATCACACCCTTGTAAACCATAACAGGGCAGGTATTGTTAGCTTGCTTTGAGTATTTGGCACTGTCTCCAGGAATTGCATGGAGTATGTTACCCAGAACTGTGTGATCATTTATATACTCCAGAACCTAAGTAGACTCATGGTGCACTAGAAACATTTACAGATGTGAATGAGTTTGTGCATCCTGTTTGCTATGTTGATGCACGCTTAGAATTCAGTGCTTTTGAAGGTAGTCCAAGAGAAGGATGTTCTCACCAGCCAGTCAAAATATTTGTAGACTGTAACTTTTCCCCTCTTATGCTCCATGTACTGTAAATGAACCACTCAACTGCTCCTGTGTGCAAGGGAAGTTGCTGATAAGAACTTAATTTTGAATCAGAAGGGCCCTGGATATTAAAGAAAATGTAGCTGAAACTCTACAGAAAAAGCAAACCTCTTCAAGGAAGCATGGAAGTAACCTTGGTGCTGATTTGGTTTAACCTCTTAACAATTTAAAAAAATTTTTCAGATTCAGCCCTATGAGAAGATAAAGGCCAGGGGCTTACCTGATAATATATCTTCAGTGCTGAACAAGCTGGTGGTGGTGAAACTCAATGGCGGTTTGGGAACCAGCATGGGCTGTAAAGGCCCAAAGAGTCTGATTGGCGTGAGGAACGAGAATACCTTTCTGGATCTGACCGTTCAGCAAATCGAAGTGAGTAGGAGCATTGAGCCTTTCTCATGAGCTACCAAAATGATTTTCAGTTTTCAGGTTACTGTAAATGTTACCTTAGAAAATAATAGATGCGGATTTGAGCTAGTCAAGGAGCATGCTATCTTTATTCTCTTTATTAGTGTGTTGAAAAAAGGTTTGGTGTTCCTAAAAGCAAATCCTTAGGGTGATGTGAGAGCTTTTGATCTTTAAATAGCATTTGTGGTGCGAATCTCTGAATCTCTTCGAATTCTCCTTTGATCTCGCTGCCTCTCTCCCCTCCTTCTCTCTAGGGGTAGCCTTCATCAGAGCTGGGATGATCTGACTTTATTAGCCCCCTTTTGGAGGCTGGGGAGAATTTCACGTATCTGGGTGGGCACCATGGATGCTAAGAATTGTCACTAACTTCTCTTTTACATAGACCATAAAGTCCTTAATCATAGACCATAAGCTCTTAAAGAGCAGTGGCCCCTGTCTTTTTCATCTCTATAGCCCTAGTTTCTCATACGGTGCCAGCAATCATTATAATAGCAGTAGCAGCAGCTAGCGTTTATCCAGCACTTACTAAGTATCATTCTGAGCTCTTTACATGAATTGACTCATTTGTTCCTCTCAACAACTCTGTAAGATAAGCACTGTTATCATCACCATTTTGCAGATGAGGAAACCAAGGCACAGAGAGGTTGATTTATGCCCAGGCCTCCCTAGCTGGTTAGTAAGTGCAGAATCAAACAGGGAACACGGGGCAGTCTGACTTCTAAGATTGTATTTTCTTCTCACCTTGTGTTGCCTTTTATAAAGCTCTTCCTAAAGATAGAAAAGATATTAGTTAAGGTATTATTCACAGTCTTTAACATGAATCCTGAGAATAGGGAGACGTCTTTATAACATTTGTACTTTCATCCCCACAGTACTTTGGACATAGAGTAAATACTTAGTCTGTGTTTACCCATCCAGTGAGGCCACAGAGCACTGTGGCTGGGCACACAGCCCCAGAGTTGGACTGTGGGGGTTGGGAGGGGTGTCCTGGCTCTTCCACTGACCTGCCGCTTCTCTGGGCCTCAGTTTAGCCATCCATAAAATGCAGACAGTAGTTTCTGTCTCATAGGATTGTGACTTAATGGCAAGTACATGGTAAAGATGCTAGTTATAGTTTATTTCAAATCTATATATTTTGCTATTATAGATGATATGAACATTTTGTGATCAACCATTGAGAGTTAATTTTATACTTTGAAACAAAAGAATAGTAAGTCTGAGTGACCTGATTGTTGTTTTCCTCCCTAGCACTTGAACAAAACCTATGATACTGATGTTCCTCTTGTTCTGATGAACTCTTTTAACACGGATGAAGATACCAAAAAAATACTACAGAAGTATAATCACTGTCGTGTGAAAATCTACACATTTAATCAAAGCAGGTACAAGGAGTAAAAAAATTAACTCTGGGGGATGTTACTTCTGGGAAAGAAGGACTTCTTTGTTTTGTTTAATCAGAGCAGCCTCAAGATGTACATGTGCCAGACTGTCTACAGGTGTTTAATGCCTTTAAAGGCTAAACATTAGTTAATAGGTATGTGGCAGTTATAATCACCCTGTGGTTATGTAACTTGAATTTCTTAAAAGAGAATTTGCCTGAGATTTTGGTTCTCAAAAGTGGTAAGAAGCAGACATCCCTGAGTACCAACCTGCTGTTGATTTTCTGGGAAAGGAAGAGAACCACCGCTGAATATATCTGTTGGTAAGAATGGACAGCATTTCCCAAATGGAGAGCATTTCCTTTTTTTTTCAAGGAAAAGAACAACTGCACCACCAAATAAGTTTGAGAAAATTTACTTAATACGTTTTTCCTTTTGAAGAGTCATAAAACATATGAATATCTTAAAAATATGGGGTGTCTTCCCATCTGAATGACCATGGAGTAATTTTTTTTTTTTTTTTGCAGCAAATATCACTATGTAGGAAGCTGGTTTTTTGGTCAACACAGATAATGAGAGATTTTCTTAAATGGATTCACTTATGATTAAATTACTATGATGGATTGAAAAGGAGGGAAATTTTATTTAACTTGACATGCATTGTTTTACTTGAAGACCTGGAATACTCTACAGAGTTGATACTGAAAAAGAAATTTTGTTTTCTTAAGGTACCCAAGGATTAATAAAGAATCTTTACTGCCTGTAGCAAAGAATGTATCATACTCAGGGGAAAATACAGAAGCTTGGTATCCTCCAGGTCATGGAGATATTTATGCCAGTTTCTACAACTCTGGTTTGCTCGACACCTTTATAGGAGAAGGCAAGGAGTATATTTTTGTGTCCAACATAGATAATCTGGGCGCCACAGTGGATCTTTATATTCTTAATCATCTCATGAACCCACCCAATGGAAAACCTTGTGAATTTGTCATGGAAGTCACAAACAAAACCCGTGCAGATGTAAAGGTAAATACTGAGGAAGCACTTTGGGGATTTACATCTTCACATTTCATAGTTGCAATTCTTTATTGAAAAGTTTCTAAGTTTAGAAACTTGATAACATCACTGTAAGCTAGAGTGAGATAGTGTTCTAGAGTACCTTAAGTTCTATCTGATATAACAGTGTGTATATACATCCAGATTTAATAGTAGTAAAATCATTTTTCTTTTTCAAACAATCTATATGGGCAATTTTAACTAAAAAACAATTCCACACATATTTATAGGATTATCTGAAACATGTGAAAACCCTGTGTTTGTTCCAACCATTAATATTCTTCTAGTTGGATGCTTAAGTGTTTTTAATTGTTCTTTTAATGAAAATTTACTTCTATTTCTACAGTATGTATTTCTTTCTGTATATATTTTATCACTGTAATATCTTTTGTTACAAAACAAAAAAAGTTTTATACAAAATAAAAATTAGTTTTTTTCATTTTGCATGTTTAGTGGTGATATTTGGCCTTTGATCGAATAGTACACAAGGTTTTCCACTTAGCTTCGGGGAGTAAGAAAAGTGGGCAGTGTGTGATATATGGCTGGTCCTTGGGCTGGGTTCTGTTTCTCTTGCAAATGTCCCCCTCACATATGAGTGAACATTCCCCTTTTCCTGCACCTCAGGGCCTCTAGGCTAAAGCCACTCTGAAGTCTCTTCTCTTCCGCTTGTGCCTCTGTCTTAACGTTACTCCCCTCATCCCACAGGTAGTCAGAGCAGGGTCTGAGGTGGTAGGGTTGGTCGTTTGGTGAGAATAAGAGGAATGTCTGTTTCTGCAGCAGGTGTTTGGAGAGTGAGGAGAGCGCTAATGCACCCCCAGGACTTTTGTTACGGACAAGAGGGAGCATAACACAACTGACAACCTGGATTATTTTCTTTGGTTCCACTTTCATACATGTGTTACTTTGTATCCCAGGTTGAATCACTGCCATTGCCTTTTATTCTGGGGGATTTTGTCATCAGTGTCTTTTCTGTATCATTCATAGACTGTAAACAACGTGGTTTGGTTATAATTGGGAGCGGTGTGGAAGCACTCACTCTTCTCTGCCTTTCTAGGGTGGGACACTCACTCAGTATGAAGGCAAACTGAGACTGGTGGAAATTGCTCAAGTGCCAAAAGCACATGTTGATGAGTTCAAATCTGTATCAAAATTCAAAATATTTAACACAAACAACCTATGGATCTCTCTTGCTGCAGTTAAAAGACTGCAGGAGCAGAATGCTATTGACATGGAAATCATTGTAAATCCAAAGGTAAGCCAAAGTTGCAGCCCATTGGGCTCCCTGGTTCCACTCACAGAACACCATACACAGACTCACTGTCCACTGCCTCTGGCCTGTCTAGTCCATGGGTCACTCCTTTTGGCCTAGTTAGGTTTTTCCGTTCCTGGCCCTCTCTTTCAGAGTTGACACCCATCCCTTAGTTTGCCAAGCAATCCATAGTGTCCTTACTTGACCCTGGGCCATGGTAGCGGCAAGAGCACTGGGGCCCAAATAGAGGATCTACCTCAACCTTTATGCTCTGGTACTTAGAGGCCTCTTGGCCACAAGCATCTGCATGGGTTTTCTGAACCTTCAGCTCTTTATTGTAAAATGGAAATGTTAGTGAACAAGAGAGTTATGATGCTGAAAAAGATTACATATGTATAAGCACCTATCAGTGCTTCAGAGATATCAGCTCTCAAAATTCTGTTTCCTTCAGTGGATCTCTGAAACCACTCGCCAAATAACTAGCCCATACAGAACCAAGTTACTAAAACCTGTTTTTCTCTCCTGCTCCCTTTCTTACAGACTTTGGATGGAGGCCTGAATGTCATTCAGTTAGAAACTGCAGTAGGGGCTGCCATTAAAAGTTTTGAGAACTCTCTAGGTATTAATGTTCCTAGAAGCCGTTTTCTGCCTGTCAAAACCACATCAGATCTCTTGCTTGTGATGTCAAACCTCTATAGCCTTAATGCTGGATCTTTGACAATGAGTGAAAAGCGGGAATTTCCTACAGTGCCCTTGGTTAAATTAGGCAGTTCTTTTACAAAGGTATGTAATTATAAATATTGATATACATGTGAATTTGTATTTCTTAATGTGTAATTAGAAAGATAGGATACACGTGTGAATTGGAGTCTGATGCTAATCTATTATATTCTTCCAACTCTGATGTCTTTTAAGGGAAATCAACCATAGAAGATGAAGATGTAACTCATTTTTTAACTGCTTGCTATATAGAGCAGTAAAGAATGTTCACATTTTAAGATATTATATCTTATGTCTCGTCTAAGACCATTACTGCTTTCATCGGTGAGAGTATGTTAATTCTGGTTTAACAAAATTTATTGAGCCTCTGCCATGCACAAGGCAGTGTTCTAGGTATTTAGCAATAAATAAAACAGACAAAAATCTTAGCCTTCCTGGATATTCTAGTGGGGTAAGAAGCAAGTAAGTCAAAGGTATAATATGCCAAGAGATGGTAAATGCTAAATAAAGGAGTAGGGAATGTGTGGACGTGGTGGTGGTGGTGACATTTTACATCGGGTGGCCTGAGAAGTTTATACCATGCAGGTATCTGGGGCAAAAAGCATTCTAGGCAGGAGGAATATGGTAAGTGGAATCCAAAAAAATCTAATCACATAAAATGCTGTGAGGTTAATGAAGTGACAGGGTTAGCCTTTGTGTGGCCTGTGCCGTCCAAGTCTATTCTGGTCCTGCTTGTGGTTCGGATGTGTGCACTGCCCTGACACAGTCATGGGCTGATTGTGGGTCCTGAGGCCGGGTTGGAATTTCCAGGACAGCATCATGCATTTTAGAATTCTCCCTGTCTTTGGTGCCTCCCTAATCTGCCTGCTCGGGCTGGGAAAATCGTGGTGCTACATGGACCCGCCATCTTCCCAGATCCTGAGATGGAATTACTAACCATTTTCCACCTAACCTCATCTTCCCTTCCTTGCCTCCCACCCTTCCTAGTCTCTTCCATACCCTGCAAGAGATAAGAACTTTAGGCTGTCTCAGTTTGAGAACAGGGGTTGAGAGGGCAATGGCTAGTTGCTCTGAGGAAGAACATGTTTTAGGGTTCCTAGAGCACAGTGAGCAAGTGAGCAGTGGGGGGTGGGAGATAGCTGATCAGAGACGTAACAGGCCAGGTTGTGTAGAACCTTGTAATTGGGTATTGGGAGTGTTGCTTTTTTCTTCTCAAGGGTGAGAAGCCATTGAAGAATGTCAACTGAGGGGTGAAGTGACCAATCTGGTGAGCAAGGGTAGAATCAGGGAGACCAGGGAATAGGCTGTCACTGGAATTCTGGCTTGGAGCAGGGTGGCTACAGGGGAAATAGTGAAAAACGTTAACATTATGAAATATTTTGTAAGTTGTACCTACAGGATTCACTAGGTAGGAGGGTGAAAGAGAAGAGTACGGATGGCTCTAAGGTTTTTGGCCTGTGTGACTGGAAATGTGGAGCTGTCTTTTACTGAGGGTGTGGAAGGCTTGGATAGAGCAGGTTTAGGGGGAGCAGAATGGACAGTTAAATTTTGGAGATAGTGTACTTGGACCTTCAAATGGAGAAGCTGAATGTATGAGTCTGGAGCTCAGAGGAAAAATCTAGAAACAAGGTAAATTTGAGAGTTGTCAGTTTATAACTGGGTATTTAAAACCGTAAGGATCACTAAGGCAGTTAACGACGGGGTAGGGAGTCAAGAACTGAGCCCTGAGGAACGCCAAGGCTAAAGGATGCGGATATGGTGGAGGAAGCAGCACAGGTGACTGCAGAGGTGCAGATGAAGAACTGGGTAGAAAACCGTGACTGTGTGTGGCCTGAAAGCCAAATGAAGAAAATGTTTCACGAGAGAGGAACTGATCATTTGTAGTCAAGTGCTGTTGCCAACTCAAGTAAGATGAGTGAGAACTCACAATTAGCTTTAACAGTATAGAGGTTTTGGGGCCTGACTGGCATGGATTTAAGAGCGAACAGAAGAGAAATTGAAGATACTGAATGAGAAAATGTATTCAAGAGTTTTTCCTTAAAGAAAAACATAAAAATGAATCTATAGGTAGAAAGGGATATAAGATTTTAGAGTTCTGTTTTTAAGTTGGGAGAATTTATAGCATGTTCTATACATTGATGGGAATTGACAGAATCAAGAGGGAAGCAACACAGAAGAGGGAGAAAGGAGCATTGCTTCACAGTATCTTTGGGCAGTAACCATAAGAAGGGTTAGCCTTCCATTGGAATAGAAATGGTCCGACCCCAGAACTAGGAGGGACAGGTAGTGGGCTCCAGAGCAAGTGGGTGGTGGTGGTAGAGGCCAGTGTAAATTTTCCTGTTGCTTCTGTGTTTCTCAGCAAAATAGGAAACAAGGCCATACATGACAATTTCTAGTGCCAGTAAATCTAAGGAAGTAAGAGGCAAAGATAGTGATCTTGACACTTTGTGCTGTTGTTCTTCCAGAACTGTATTCCATTTCTTCTTAATCCTACCCATGTCATAAAGCCCAGCTCCAGTCTAGCTTGCTTCAAACCATGATGATCTCTTTTCCAACTAACTCCAGATTATGTGAACCACTCACCTGGCTCTTAGCATGGTGGTTATCTTTTTATTATTACTATTTTAATGTCTAATCTACTTAGCTGTAGTGTAAACACTTGATTGTGGGGACAAAGTTTACCTCCTGGTCTCTCCTACACAGGATATATAAACTCACTACTCACACAGTGAGTCCTTAATAAACAGGGTTCTTCCCATAAAAGGCCTGAGCTTGGCCATAAACAGAATGTTTTACAGTTCAAGTAAACTGCCTTGTTAATTTAATCCCTCTTTTTCTTTTAACCCACTTTTGAAACAATTTTTATGTTTCCCTTTTTCTTTCAGGTTCAGGATTATCTAAGAAGATTTGAAAGTATACCAGATATGCTTGAACTGGATCACCTCACAGTTTCAGGAGATGTGACATTTGGCAAGAATGTTTCATTAAAGGTGTGTTATGATGAAAATTATAGTTCTTATAGTTTTATAAGACAGGTTTCACCATCTAGTCCTAAATTTACCTTTATTTTAAGGAATACTTCTTAGTCTGTACCAGATTGCTTATAAGATATGCATTTTCAAAATGAAATAGCTTACTACAGTATTTAGTATTAATACTGTCGTCCATAGATATACAACATAGTTAAAATATAATCATAATTGTTGTGTATAGGAATTTTGTGGAACATAGCATTCAAATGGAAAGCAAACACTATTAAATAATTGAATTGGTACTATTTTATTGAAATATGACAGTCTTTAAAATCGAATCACTGATAAATTAGCATTCACTAAAGATGACTATTTGAAAGTAGAAAAAAATAACAACTCCATTTATACTGATTATAATCTATTCCTGTTAAAAGTAAAATGTCATCAGTATGAAGATGTTCATTCACATTACTACAGTGCTTGGGTACTTTGAGTATCATTCCAGCCTAGCATAAGAAATAGGAAGGACTATGGGTATGAGTATTCAAGTTCAGAACCAAAGATACAACAGTTTTTTCCTAATCAAGTATTTTTTTAAAGTTCCATACCTAGAGTTCATGTGTTCTTATTAAAGTGACTTGAAGATCTTAAAAAAACAAAAAGATATATAGATATATTTATTTATAGTTATTGCTGATACTGCCTTATCTAAACAATTTTACTTAAGACATGAAATATGAATCATTAAACTCTTCTTTAAAAAAAAAACACACAAACCTGTATGTAGATAAAAACCAAGCACCTTGTAGTTTCTGAAGGTAGATAATGCTGGCAGCCTTGCAAGTAGTTCTTTGAAAGGGCCAGTCATGCTGTGGCACTGGGTCCACGTCCCACTTCTAGACTCCTTGCCTCCTTATCAGAGATGGTGCCAGAACTACTGCCAGGGTTGACAGGACACATTACAGTTCTCCCTAACAGGCCATTTGTTTTTCGTGTTTCACGTTGTTTATAAATACACTTACTCCATTGTAAGTGAAGTTCTACATAAACTTGATAACTGTAGGAAAATCAACTGCATTTCAGCTCGCCGTTGCAATTACTCTTGTTTTTTCTGTCACTTAGGGAACGGTTATCATCATCGCAAATCACGGTGACCGAATTGACATCCCACCTGGAGCAGTATTAGAGAATAAGATTGTATCTGGGAACCTGCGTATCTTGGACCACTGAAATGAAAAATACTGTACACACTTTATACTAATTATGGGCTGAACAGTTTCTTACAATGAAAAGTTCCTCTAAGATTATAAAATAGGCAGGTACTGTTCTATGTTACTGTACCCTGCAGTGTTAATTTTTAAAGTAGAGTTTTCTGCAGTATGCTTTTAGTCTAAGAAAAGCACAGATGGAAGCAATACTTTCTTTTTTGAAGAAGATCCTGAAAGTTAATTCATCTGAAAGTGCAATATTGTTTAATCTTAAAACTGGGGCAGCTCTGCTGGAAAATCTTTTAACAGAGGCCTCAATGATGGTCATTTTGAACTGCTTGTGATTTCAAAAATAAAGCTGTGAAGCAATACATGTGTACACTCATACTTTTCAATGCTAACTTTATGAAATGCTGAAGAAAAATTTTGGTTTACTCTTGACAAACAGTTACTCTATCAGTTGAAAGATTTGCTCCTGGAATATTTAAGTGCTCGCTGGCCAGTTAACTAACAAATCCAGTTTTTACATTTCTGAGAATTAACCACATCATTATTTCCATAGGAATTAAACTTGAAGGTATATCTTTCATCTAGTTTTGAAACTGGGATGCCTGCCATGCTTTCCACAGACTCTCCATTTACTGAAACAAAGTGGTATTTCTTTTCCCAGCTGAAGGGGGTGGGGTGGGCAGAGGTAGCGCATTTCTCTCACACCCTTGTTCTCTAGTGTAGCGGGGTGAGGGTATAACTTTATAAAAAGTTCCCTTTCCTTGAAGCTTCATTTCTTGAAGCTGCTTTGCTGTCACTGAAAATGTTCTTGAATAAACCTTCCAAATCCAGGTCTGCTGGTAGTTTGAATTTTGGCTTTTCTCTAAGAATCAATTACATTTTTCAGTTCTTCCATGCTTGTTTTTGAGTAAGTTGCTTATTTTCTTTAAAATTTACTGTATACTATTAAAAAAAGTTGTCTTTTAAAGTCTGATAATGTTTTACAGCTTTATTTTAGACAGACAGTTTAAGAACCAATGACATACCTCTGTAATAAGGATAAAGGAAAGAAAACAGGCTTTCCTTTCAGGAAACCAAAGAGCACAAAATAAGACTATTTCATTGTACATAATCACCACAAGGTTAGGCACTCTGACAGGGTTAGGCAAGATTCCTGGTGTGAAGTGAGGCACAGGCACTTTCATTTAATTCTAATTTTGAAAGTAGGTATTATAAAAGTCTTTAATTTAAATAATTTACTCATCACCTTATATTTCTGGCCCCAACACAGCAGCCTATATTTTAAAAGTTCTATCTATCCCTGGTCTTTGTTCATATACACACTGAAAGTAACTTACAAACAAGAGCCCAAGGGGGGGGCATACTTCAATGTTATCTAAATGTTAAAATGAGAACTCAAGATTAGGCAGAATATATGAAAATGTATTCTTGCCTCTAAAAATAAAAAGGAAAAAAACACCCCAACCCTTCATAGATACTTTTATAAAAATACAGCTGTTAAACTGCAGGCTTTCATATACCACATCTGATAAGTATTTAAATTAATAGTTGCATAAATAAACACCAAAATCTTACTCTTTTATTATTACTTGTGATCAGCCTTTCAAGTATTTAGACTATTCTGGAAGGCTTTTACGCAGCTGACATACAGTGGTGATAAAAAGATTAAATTTGCAACACACAAAGCCTGAAACTTAACATTGGTCACTAAAACAAAAACTGAATTCCTAAATCCAAGCAATCAAAAGATGTTTATTTTTTATAGAAAGATCTGTAAAAAAATAATTTTCAAACAGCTTTACTTTCATAGAGAAAACTTTCTACAGAGGTTGAGTAAGATTTTAATATTTTAAATTGTACCATCATTAAATAAAGTGGGACACCGTATGAATTTCATTGCACTGGAGGAAATGCAAAGCATTTTTTAATATAAAGTATACAGAGCATTCTAGTCAACTACAGCTGTGTTACAGCTATGTGTTCTTTTGGATTTGGTCCAAAGAAACCTGAGTCTGTTTCCAGAGAGAATGAAAAATGTTATAGACACCTGATCAGTTACTCCTCACTGAAGGAAGCACACAGATGGCATTCCTTGTAGATCCCACTGAATCCCAGTTTCCCAACACTGACACACTCCTTTTCCCCTTCCCCAATCCCGGTTCATGGTGGGCTCCAGATTCAGTTCTTCAGTCACAGGCGTCCATGTTTCCATCATAAACACACATCCCCTGGTCAGATGAACTGCCCAGTTTTCCAGTATGTCATCACCTTTTCTGTTCCCATATCTCGGCCATATTTAGGTCCAAATCTTTAAGGCCTTTTAAGGCTTGAAGATTTCCAGTGTAAAAAGCTACATCTGCTGTGACCAACCTAAACATTGGAGAGAAAATTATTTTTAATTTCATGCTTTCATTTCAAATAAAGTAGCTGTGCTCACAAAGTAAAAGACCTATCCTAGCTTCTAGACTGACTGTGATTTAAAATTTGGATGCCCTAGGGACCAAATGTCAATATATTTCTCTTAGCAGGATTCCTACTATCATATAGTTAGATCATTTAATGCTGTCTCTTTCAACAGTGTTTTCAAAAGATTGGAGTCAGTTTCACAAATAAATTTATCTTAAAACAGAATGAAACAGAAAAATAATGGTGTAAACTTTTTTTTTTTTTATCAGTTGTCACTAGAGTATACGTGTATGTGACTAGTGAACTCAAGGAAAAGAAGGACAAGGTTTCCTGAGTGCCATCTTAAAAAGTTAAATGAAGGCTGGTACTCATGTGTAAGTACTACTGGATACAAAGCTTGATACTGACAATATAACAATACATGACAAAAAGCCAAGAATTACACTTTTGAGTATTTAGCTGTCACATTAATGCTTATCCTTGAAAAAAGACTCCTGGAAAGAAGGCTCAGATTAATATCATAGCTCCACACACAAGAAATAGGGACCAGTCTGATGAGACGTATACGTTGACAGATGTGGCCCACAAAGAAAAAAAATAGATCCTGATTTAGTATTTTATAAAGAAAGAGGAAATGCAGCTTTGATATTTTAAAGAGCATGTAAGGTCTGGATTGCTGGACTACCAGGGGGCAAGGATATTTTTATGTACTAGAGTCATAGATACCATTGTACTTAGGTGCTTAAGGTTTCAGCTCTTGTCACATGGCAGAATTTAGTTACAACCATATTTTTGTTTGAAACTTCTGGTTCCGAGTGCTTTAAAATTCATAAAGAGAGTAAATTATGTTTTCTGTAATAATAGGATCTCTGAAACTAACAGCAGAGGCTCAGAAAAGAACAAAGTCTTTTTAAGGCAAGTTTCCCACATTAAAAATTAAACAACATAAATCTCCATTTTAAAAGATCAAGTTATGTTTAACAAACACAACTATTTATAGTCTATAGAAGAAAGTACATAGAAAGTATATGCTGTACATCAAAGTTGAGAATTTTTGTTTGCTAAAAGGACAAAAAAGCAAATATGTGCAATATATGTAACCAAAGAAGGATTAATTTGAAGGCATATGCAAAAATCTAAAATCAGCAAGAAAAAAATAATACCCAGATAAAAAATGGGCAAAGAATATGAAAAGTCACAGATGAGAACACCTGAATGACAAATATGTAAAGACAAACACTAGGAAATGCAAATCAAAACAAAATACCATTGTATCCATTAGACTGGCAACAATTAAAAAATGTAACAGCAAATGCTGGCAAGATGTGGAATAAAAGGGAATGTAAACTTTGCACAGTCACTTTGGAGAGCATTCTGGCAAATCCTAGTGGAGTGAAAATGTACATCTGATTCACTTCTAGATATGCACCCTAAAGAAAAGATCACATCATTAGACATGTATAAGGGAAGATCTTCATTGTGGCATGATTGTAAGGGAAAAAAATCACCTAAAATCAATCACTAGGTGAAATGGATACATTAAATATGGTTGATTCATGTGGAAGAATACAATAAAGTAATTAAAAATGGATGATTTTTATATATCAGCATAAGTAAAATAACAGAAAAAGCAAGCAGCATATGTACAAAATATCATGTAACTAAATTCATAAAGCAGCTCCACATTTTTCCTGAGATAAAGAGGTAAATAAATCAGAATAACCTGAAGGATATAGACCAGATTTACTAGAAACACTGCAGAGGGGCTGGGAAAAAGAGAAAAGGACTGGAGATAAGGGTCAAGGGGTACTCAAGCTTTGTTTGGAATGCCAATTTAAAAACAATGCTGAACTTTGTTTTCAAGTGAAAATGAAAAATGTTAATACTGATCAATTTTAAATAACAGGAATACAAATATTCTCCATATGTCTCTGTATTTTAAAAATGTATTAAAATAGAGAAAAAGAAAATCACATTAAAAAGAACACATGTGGTTGCTGGGGAGAAGGAAGGCAACACTGCCTAATGGGGTTTCCAAGGTGGTGCTGGTGGTAAAAAACCCACCTGCAAATGCAGGCGACATAAAAGACGCAGGTTCGATCCCTGGGTAGGAAAGATCCCCTGGAGGAGGGTACCAGGCTCCAGTCCATAAGATCGCAGTCAGACATAAGCATGCACACTTAACGGGCCTGGGATTTCCTCTTGGGGTAGTAAAATGTTTCAGTTCAGTTCAGTTGCTCAGCTGTGTCCAACTCTTTGCGACCCCATGGACTGCAGCACACCAGGCCTCCCTGTCCATCACCAACTCTGGAGTTGACTCAAACTCATGTCCACTGAGTCAGTGATGCCATTCAACCATCTCACCCTCTGTCGTCCCCTTCTCCTCTCGCCTTCAATCCTTCCCAGCATCAGGGTTTTTTGAAATGAGTCAGTACTTTGCATCAAGTGGCCAAAGTACTGGAGTTTCAGCTTTATCATCAGTCCTTCCAATGAACATTTAGGACTGATCTCCTTTAGGATGGACTGGTTGGATCTCCTACCTGTCAAAGGGATGCTCAAGAGCCTTCTCCATGTTGGACAAAAGCATATTCTTTGGCACTCAGCTTTCTTTATAGTCCAACTCTCACATCCATACATGACTACTGGAAAACCATAGCCTTGACTAGACAGACCTTTGCTGACAAAGGAATGTCTCTGCTTTTTAATATGCTGGCTAGGTTGGTCATAACTTTTCTTCCAAGGAGCAAGTGTCCATTTTATGGCTGCAGTCACCATCTGCAGTGATTTTGGAGCCAAAAAAAATAAAGTCTGCCACTGTTTCCACTGTTTCTCCATCTACTTGCCATGAAGTGATAGGACCTGATGCCATGATCTTTGTTTCCTGAATGTTGAGCTTTAAGCCAACCTTTCACGCTCCCCTTTCACTTTCGTCAAGAGTCTCTTTAGTTCTTTGCTTTCTGCCCTAAGGGTGGTGTCATCTGCATATCTGAGGTTATTGATATTTCTCCCAGTAATCTTGATTCCAGCTTGTGCTTCTTCCAGCCCAGCATTTCTCATGATGTACTCTGAATAAAAGTAAAATAAGCAGGGTGACAATAAGCAGCCTTGACGTATTCCTTCCCAACTTGGAACCAGTCTGTTGTTCCATGTCCAGTTCTAACTGTTGCTTCCTAACCTGCATACACGTTTCTCAAGAGGCAGGTCAGGTGGTCTGGTAGTCCCATCTCTTTCAGAATTTTCCACAGTTTATTGTGATCCACACAGTCAAAAGCTTTGGCATAGTCAATAAACCAGAAATAGATGTTTTTCTGGAACTCTCTTGGTTTTTCGATGATCCAACGGATTTCGGCAATTTGATCTCTGGTTCCTCAGCCTTTTCTAAAACCAGCTTGAAGATCTAGAAGTTCACAGTTCACGTATTGCTGAAGCCTGGCTTGGAGAATTTTGAGCATTACTTTGCTAGTGTGTGAGATGAGTGCAATTGTGCAGTAGTTTGAGCATTCTTTGGGATTGCCTTTCTTAGGGACTGGAATGAAAACTGACCTTTTCCAGTCCTGTGGCCACTGCTCAGTTTTACAAATTTGCTGGCATATCAAGTGCAGCACTTTGACAGAATCATCTTTTAGGGTTTGAAATAGCTCAACTGGAATTTCATCACCTCCACTAGCTTTGTTCATAGTGATGCTTCCTAAGGCCCACTTGACTTCACATTCCAGGATGTCTGGCTCTAGGTGAGTGATCACACCATCGTGATTATCTGGGTCGTGAAGATCTTTTTTGTACAGTTCTTCTGTGTATTCTTGCCACCTCTTCTTAATATCTTCTGCTTCTGTTAGGTCCATACCATTTCTGTCCTATTATTGAGCCCATCTTTGCATGAAATGTTCCTTTGGTATTTCTAATTTTCTTGAAGACATCTCTAGTCTTTCCCATTCTGTTGTTTTCCTCTATTTCTTTGCATTGATCGCTGAGGAAGGCTTTCTTATCCTTGCTATTCTTTGGAACTCTGCATTCAAATGGGTATATCTTTCCTTCTCCTTTGCTTTTGGCTTCTCTTCTTTTCACAGCTATTTGTAAGGCTCCTCAGACAGCCATTTTGCTTTTTTGCATTTCTTTTTCTTGGGGATGGTCTTGCTCCCTGTCTCCTGTACAATGTCATGAACCTCCATCCATAGTTCATCAGGCACTTTGTCCATCAGATCTAGTCCCTAAAATCTATTTCTCACTTCCACTGTATAATCGTTAGGGATTTGATTTAGGTCATACCTGAATGGTCTAGTGGTTTTCCCTACTTTCTTCAATTTAAGTCTGAATTTGGCAATAAGGAGTTCATGATCTGAGCCACAGTCAGCTCCCGGTCTTGTTTTTGCTGACTCTATAGAGCATCTCCATCTTTGGCTGCAAAGAATATAATCAATCTGATTTCGGTGTTGACCATCTGGTGATGTCCATGTGTAGAGTCTTCTCTTGTGTTGTTAGAAGAGGGTGTTTGCTATGACCAGTGCGTTCTCTTGGCAGAACTCTATTAGCCTCTGCTCTTCTTCATTCTATAAAATGTTTGGAACTAGACAAAGCTGGTGGTTGCACAGAGATGGTGTTGTGAAGGTACTAAGGGCCACTGAATTTTTAACTGTGAAATGTTTGATTTTATGTTATGTCCCAATTTCAGCTTGAAGAAAGTAAAATTTTAGAGCCATTTCAGGAAAAAAAAATTCCTGTCTTTGGCTAGAGTCTAGAGGTAAGTTCTTAGGAAATTCTATCCTTCAAGGAATCACTCAAAGACATATTTTACTTACTAAGTATTACTGTCTTTAAAAGTGTGAGACAATGAAGATTTTGAAGGTGCCAATCCCCAAATAGTTATATTAACAAAGAAAATAACAGGTGATGCCACTACTGTTCAACATAGTGTTGGAAGTTTTGGCCACAGCAATCAGAGCAGAAAAAGAAGTAAAAGGAATCCAGATAGGAAAAGAAGAAGTGAAACTCTCACTGTTTGCAGATGACATGATCCTCTACACAGAAAACCCTAAAGACTCTACCAGAAAATTACTAGAACTAATCAATGAATATAGTAAAGTTGCAGGATATAAAATTAACACACAGAAATCCCTTGCATTCCTATATACTAACAATGAAAAAACAGAAAGAGAAATTAAGGAAACAATACCATTCACCATTGCAACAAAAAGAATAAAATACTTAGGAGTATATCTACCTAAAGAAACAAAAGACCTATACATATAAAACTATAAAACACTGATGAAAGAAATCAAAGAGGACACAAACAGATGGAGAAACATACCGTGTTCATGGATTGGAAGAATCAATATTGTCAAAATGGCTATTCTACCCAAAGCAATCTATAGATTCAATGCAATCCTTATCAAGCTACCAACGGTATTTTTCACAGAACTAGACCAAAGAATTTCACAATATGTATGGAAATACAAAAAACCTCGAATAGCCAAAGTAATCTTGAGAAAGAAGAATGGAACTGGAGGAATCAACCTGCCTGACTTCAGACTATACTACAAAGCCACAGTCATCAAGACAGTGTGGTACTGGCACAAAGACAGAAATATAGACCAATGGAACAGAATAGAAAGCCCAGAGATAAATCCACGAACCTATGGACACCTTATCTTTGACAAAGGAGGCAAGGATATACAATGGAAAAAAGACAACCTCTTTAACAAGTGGTGCTGGGAAAACTGGTCAACCACTTGCAAAAGAATGAAACTAGAACACTTTCTAACACCATACACAAAAATAAACTCAAAATGGATTAATGATCTAAATGTAAGACCAGAAACTATAAAACTCCTAGAGGAGAACATAGGCAAAACACTCTCCGACATAAATCACAGCAAGATCCTCTATGACCCACCTCCCAGAATATTGGAAATAAAAGCAAAACTAAACAAATGGGATCTAATGAAACTTAAAAGCTTTTGCACTACAAAGGAAACTATAAGTAAGGTGAAAAGACAGCCGTCAGGTTGGGAGAAAATAATAGCAAATGAAGAAACAGACAAAGGATTAATCTCAAAAATATACAAGCAACTCCTGAAGCTCAATTCCAGAAAAATAAATGACCCAATCAAAAAATGGGCCAGAGAACTAAACAGACATTTCTCCAAAGAAGACATACAGATGGCTAACAAACACATGAAAAGATGCTCAACATCACTCATTATTAGAGAAATGCAAATCAAAACCACAATGAGGTACCATTACACACCAGTCAGGATGGCTGCTATCCAAAAGTCTACAAGCAATAAATGCTGGAGAGGCGGTGGAGAAAAGGGAACCCTCTTACACTGTTGGTGGGAATGCAAACTAGTACAGCCACTATGGAAAACAGTGTGGAGATTCCTTAAAAAACTGGAAATAGAACTGCCATATGACCCAGCAATCCCACTTCTGGGCATACACACTGAGGAAACCAGATCTGAAAGAGACACGTGCACCCCAATGTTCATCGCAGCACTGTTTATAATAGCCAGGACATGGAAGCAACCTAGATGCCCATCAGCAGATGAATGGATAAGGAAGCTGTGGTACATATACACCATGGAATATTACTCAGCCGTCAAAAAGAATTCATTTGAACCAGTCCTAATGAGATGGATGAAACTGGAGCCCCTTATACAGAGTGAAGTAAGCCAGAAAGATAAAGAACATTACAGCATACTAACACATATATATGGAATTTAGAAAGATGGTAATGATAACCCTATATGCAAAACAGAAAAAGAGACACAGAAATACAGAACAGACTTTTGAACTCTGTGGGAGAAGGTGAGGGTGGGATGTTTCAAAAGAACAGCATGTATACTATCTATGGTGAAACAGATCACCAGCCCAGGTGGGATGCATGAGACAAGTGCTCGGGCCTGGTACACTGGGAAGACCCAGAGGAATCGGGTGGAGAGGGAGGTGGGAGGGGGGATCGGGATGGGGAATAAGTGTAAATCTATGGCTGATTCATATCAATGTATGACAAAACCCACTGAAATGTTGTGAAGTAATTAGCCTCCAACTAATAAAAAAATTAAAAAAAAAAAAAAAGAAAGAAAATAACAGGTGATGAATTAATTTGGGTGCTTCAGATCTACTGGTCTGAAAACAACCAACTAGCAAGATTTGGTTATGGGAATTAAAGTAGGAATGTATGAGAGGAATGGGACTTTAAAATAGTATTAGGTTTCTTTGAATAGTGTCTGAGAGATATTTGGTATTCATTATACTGTCATTAAACTTTTCTGTGGCTTTGAAATTTTTGAAAAAAAATTCTTTAAAAAAAGAAGAAACAGGTAATAATCAAAAGAAAATCAGATTTTTGCATAAACCTCTTAAATTCAGCCTGGCGAACAAATTCAGCAGTTTGAAGCTTATAAATAGTTTTCTGCAAAATCAATTTACTGTATTCTCCAACATCACAGGTTTTAACTGCGTGGGTCCATATTTTAAAAATAGGAAATATTAGAGCATTATATGATCTGCAGTTGGTTGAATCTGTGGATGTGGAATTGTGGATACAGAGAAACCCTGTATATGGAGGGCCAGGTCCTTAAGTTATTCTCGAATTTTTAACTGCTAGAGGGCAGCACACCTAACTCCCTTCCCTACCTTGTTCAAGGGTCAAACATACTTCTTTTTTTTTTTAAGGGCAAAACCAACTTCTGATTCCAAAATATGGTTTTTACGTTTGTCCCTGTAAGTTTGAAATTTAAGCCTGAAATGCCTTTAATGGGGAAAAAAATATTCCATTTCTAAAAATCCATGAACAGGTAACAAAGTACAGAAATCATACTAAGGTGTAACTTATATAATCAGTGCCTTGTATTTTATATAATCTTTAAATTCATATCCTAACCTACATTGCTCTTAACAAAAATTCTGTGACAGAACTTTTTATCATTCCCAATATAAGAAATATTAAGGCTCAGAGAGATTAAGTGACTTGCTCAGTTACAGAGCTAGTAAGTGGCCAAACTTAACCCAAGTTTTCTGATTCTAAATCTTATGTTTTATATGTCATTTTATTTCACCAATAATACATAAAATTTGTTCAGTGGCTTACAAGAAAATATATACACATTATTTTTTGTAACCCGGTGGAGGAATTGAAGAGATTTTAACACTCTCATTTCATACATAAGGCACAGAGTTTAAGTGACTTTGTCATGGTCATACAGGTACAAAGTAGGACTTTAAGTTTTGTCTGGACAGCTGAAGACTACTGGGTGACCTAAGGAGGTGCTACTAATGCACACTGCCTCAAAGTAGACATATAAAGGCAATTAACTAATTGACCATTTATAAAACACTTTAACATAAACAGACAGATAGATATAGAGATACAGCACATCCACAGAGGCCAAAAAAAAAAAAAAAAGGCAAAAGATTGCTGATTTTACAACTATGGGGCCCTGGCAAGATTATACTGGTAAAGGACAGCACAATGAAGAAAAACTAATCAAACAACTCAATATCAGAGTATGTGGTAAAAATATGTTGAAAACATACCCATTTTGAGGTCCTCCATCATTTATCACATTTAAGTGAGATAACTGCTTTTTCAAGTGGAGTTTGTAACTTGCATTAATTCTTAAAAATAACATCTGAAAAAGAAACAAAACTAAGTTTCTTAAAGCTCTACCGACACAGAAGACATAAGTAATTAGTATTATTTGGAGAAAATTTTTTGCTTTGGCATATACTTTTAAAATCCTCCTCTGAAAGTATGGAATTACTATTTCAGTATAGTTTTTCTGCTTAGTTGGATAAAAGCTCTTTTGCCCTTTTTAGCAGCACTCCTTTTAGTGATACGATTTACTACTGCCTTTCTGCCCCTTAAAAGTCTTCTGGAATATGTAAATGGGATGAACCATACAGGTGAAAAGATGGAGAATTCTGCAATTAACTAGGAACCTGACAGAGAAAAAAGTCACAATGGTAAAGGAAGGCTACTGTTACCCTTCTAAATTACTTGGAAGTATTTTATTGCTCCATTTGCAAATTTTTAATGCAATGGCCCAGTACTTCTTTGGGAAATGCCTGACCTGAAATTATACAAAACTAATCTATGGAAACAATTTTGTGAAATATATTTTCAATGACAAAAATATATAAAGTCATCTATGGAAAAGTTTTATGGAGTCACTGGTACTCGAATGACAGTGATTACATAAAATCTATACTTTGTGCCAAGGTTTGAAAAGAGTTCACTTTAAATGAAGATGCAGATAAAAATATATGAAATACCTGTGTATTCAGCTCACTGACCTGGCTAAGTCTTGCTCCAGAATTAGAACTCAGAGGGCAAATTCAGAAGGTCAGAATGTCAGAGGTGAGGGATCTTGCATGTGGAATGAAAAGGATGGTTTGACTAGGAAGACTGAGAAAGGAAAAGAGAGACCCTAGTGGGTGCTCCGTATCTCAAAGCTCCTCCTAAGTCCTCAGTGAGCCCCAAAGATGGTGGATAATATGTATTCATAAAGTTAGTATGATGAATGAAAACCTAGGAAAACATGAGAAGATGGTAATAGCTAGTGTAAGATGGAAGTTCAAGGTGGTGTGGAAAAGGAGACCAGCAGAAGCAAAAGTGGGGAAGAGACACTACAAAACCTACACTTTGCTCCCAAGTATCGATGCCATGCACTCAGCCAATCAGAGACAAACTGAAACAAGAAATGTGTCTGAAGAGCAAAAACTCCAGTGAAAGCTAAGATCATTAGTCATGTAACAACTAGGCTTGTATTAATTATAACACTGTGTGTTTGTTAAGTCACTTCAGTCGTGTCCCCATGGACTGCAGTCCTCCAGGTGCCTCTGTCCATGGGATTCTCCAGGCAAGAATACTGGAGTGGGTTGCCATGCCCTCCTCCAGGGGATCTTCCCGACCCTAAATACAACTAGGTTTGAATGA
This sequence comes from Cervus elaphus, assembly GCF_910594005.1. Classification (NCBI taxonomy): domain Eukaryota; kingdom Metazoa; phylum Chordata; class Mammalia; order Artiodactyla; family Cervidae; genus Cervus; species Cervus elaphus. The sequence goes on along the minus strand of NC_057825.1, from coordinate 43,207,807 downwards.
GATCACCTGGTATAAAGGGAACAAACTAAGGTGGATAAAGAAGACTGAAAAAAAAGAAGTACTGGAACCTTTAAAGTACTACTAGGAAACGGAATTGAGGAAAGTCAGGGGTAGGAATGTCGTGGAAAAGTGGAGAAAACACTGATGATGGTGTAGGGAAAACAGTAGTGGCAGAGGATGGATACTTCATAGGTAAGAGATGCTAAAGACTACCCATTTTGCTATTTTTCCTGATTTGTGCCTACTACACACCATTTATGCTGACCTAACAAACATTAATGTATACTGATTGAGTTATTAAGTTATTAAGTCCATCAGTAATTCCTTCCCTATCCAATTTGGATTATAATCAGTGTATAACTTATTCTACTATTCATTGATAAATGCTAAACAACCCTGATTTTCAAACTAATAATGTAATAAATGATGTTGGTAGAATCTGGGACCTCTGATGACCCAAAGGACAAATGAAAATCTGCTTTTTAGAATGGCTGACCACAGAGCAAAGCTACCACTGCTCTAGCCTGTCGGGGCAAGGAGGGTTCTGAAATCAGAAATTTCTATCCATGTTCCACAAGTCAATATAACAACTGGGAAAAAATAATAATGATCATATTGTAACATGAACTAAGTTTACATGTGTCAAAAGTACATAAAAACACTTCAATTCTGCATGCATATTATGTTATATATAATAGTTTTAGGAATTACTACTCACTTGCGTTTGTTCTTCAGGAAGCAGATCAAATATAGCTTCATGCATTTTTGCCATTTGCTTACAAATATTCCTGAAACAGGCAGAAGGAACGGGAGCTTTCACTTCATACTGGCAGGGAAAAATAATGAGAATTATATTCATGTCCTCTGTAATGTATACTATCCCCACTGTTCCCTAAAACATATTATTTTCTGCCCTTACACATCTAACTCTGATAGAGTTGAAGCTTACACTTCAACTATATTCTGTGCTACTCATGCAAATCTTAAAAATTTTTCATCAAAAATTCTAATCTACTTTGAGACAGCCAGCATAATTTAGTGGCTAAGAATACAGACTGCTTCCCTTCTTAAGATGGGCGTGTGATGTGTTCCTCAGTCATGGTCTGACTCTTTGCGACCCCATGGACTGTAGCCCGCCAGGCTCCTTTGTCCATGGAATATTCCAGGCCAGAATACTGCAGTGGGTTACCATTCCTTACTCCAGGGGATCTCGATTCAGACACGGAACTTGCATCTCTTGTGTCTCCTGCATTGATAGGCAGATTCTTTACCATGGCGCAACCTGGGAAGCCCTAAAGATGGACTGCCTGCATTCAAATTCCAACTCTTAAAATTCTTAGCTATGTGAGACTGGGTGAGTTACTTCTCTGTATTAGGTGAGATATTTCTCTATATCTCAAAGGGCTTTTCCTGAGGATTTTAAAAGATGGTTCATAAGAACTCAAAACTGTGTGTGATACAAAGGAAGTACTCAAAAATATTAGCTACTATTCTGGCTCAATATAGAATAATGAATCATTAAAGTAGGCCCTTCAAATTAAGTTTGTTTTTTTAAACATGATTTTAAGAATGTGTTCAAAGTGGTCATATCTGAAATCAGTATAACTGGTAGAACTAAAATGTTCTTTCTCTTTCATAGGTGGGTCAATATTGTAATCATGTTTATCCTAATTTTCAAGTATCTATACTAAAAATTTTTAATTAGGTAAATTCATTTATTATTCTTATATCTGGAACTGTACACTGGTATGATTGAGATAATCACATTTTGGCCCATATTATAGAGTTCACAGTTTAAATTATACATCATTTTCATTTTTAAGACAAATTTGGGCCAAATAACTATATTTTAGATGCACTAATCTTACATAGTTTATTAAAATGATGAGTTCCAATATACCGTGGTAGTAGAACCATGTAAAAGTTATCATGTGACTGGACCAAGCAACCTTGTGACCCCTCAACGATTTGTCTCTCTTCAGCCTACAGTAAATCAAATATCCCCTTTTCTTTTTTTATTAACAGCTCTAAGATATAATTTGTATACCATAAAATTCACCCCTTTAAAGTGTACAATTAACTGCTCTTTAGTAAACTCATAGCTATACAACCATCACCACTAATTTACAAACACTTCCATCAACCCAAAAAGAAACCCCATATCCATTAGCAGGCACTCCCCATTCTTCCTTCTCCTCAGTTCCTGGCAACCACTAATCACTAATGGAATCATATAGCATATCGCTTTTGTGACTGGCTTCTTTCACTTAGCATGCTTTCAAAGGTTCGTCCATGTTGCATCAAGTACATCATCCTTTTATGGCTGTATGATATTCCATTGCATGAATAAATCATAGTTAATCCAGTCATCAGTTAATAGACATTTGGGCCATTTCTACTTTTTGGCTATTATGAATAATAACTTTATGAACATTCATGTACAAATTTCTGTGTAGACAGATGTTATCAATTCTCTTGAAGTAGAATTACTGGGTCATATGGTAACTCCATGTTCAACCTTTTGAGGAAATGCAAAATGTTTTCCAAAGTGGCTGTACCACTTTACAATTCCACCCAGCAATGTATGAGGGTTCCAATTTCTCCATATTCTCTCCAATACTTGTTACTGTCCTTATTTTAGCCATCCTAGTGGGTATGAAATAATCTCACAATGGCAAAATCCCCTTATCTTAATTACCCCCATGTCCTGGGTTGAATTATATCCCCCCAAGATTCATGTCCACTTAGAGCATCCTAAGGTAATACTGGATTTGAGTGGGCCCTAAATCCACTGACTGGTATTTTTATAAAAGAAAGGAGAGGGACACTTAGACATAGAAACACACAGAGGGAATATGGTCATGTGAAGACAGAGGCAGGGACTGAAGTGATGGATCTACAAGTCAAGGAATGCCAACAACTGACAGCAAGCACCTGAAGCTAGAAAGAGGCAAGGAAGTTTTCTCTGTTAGAGCCTTCAGAGGAAGCATGTTCTGGGGACACTTTGATTCGGGATTTCTATCCTCCAAATACTACAAGACAATGCACTTCTTGTTCTAAGCCCCTTACTCTGTGGGAATGTTATGGCAGCCCTAGTAAACTAGTATACCCCTCAAAACTTTCATTCATCACTGCTTTCCCTCAAAATAGTATTCTTTCTGTATGACTTTTACCATACATGGCTTCAATCATTTAATCTTGATACTGTACTTTTTTATTCTCAACCTTTAAACTTTGGTTCTTGCCACCATCCAAACAATCTTCCCTCTACCATAAACAATCTTCTGAAATTTCTCTCTGGAAAAAAATTACTAAAGAGGTCCTAATTTCCAAATTTAATAACTCTTTTAGTTCCCCTTCCTCATTTCTCTGCAGTATTTCACACAACATCCCACTGGAAACGTCATCCTGGTGCAGGACAATGCTTTCCCCGTTCCTTCCTCCTAACCTTCCCTCTTCCAGGTCCTGTCTCCCAAGTGCAAAGCAACTTTAATATTAATCCTCTCTTATCTTCCTCACTTTGTTCTTGTCAGTGTTGTTCAATCCCATGACTTCTAATATACCTCTAGTTATGAACCACTTTATTACATGCTCCCCTTTATTACATTCATTACATACTCCAATCCACATTTGAGCTTACCATGAGCTTTCCCAAACCTGCTCTCTTACCTGTTTCAATTACTATTACCAATATTACCATCCTCCTGGTCACACAGACTTGAAATCTCCAACTTAAGTTTTTAACTCCTTCTTTTCTTTGTTTTCCTTGTATTGAATCAGTGACTAAGTCTCACCAATTATACTTTCAAATTATTTTACACATTAGTTACTATTTTGAGCTAGAAAATTTTTTGTTGTGGGGGCCATCCTGGGTATTGCAGGATATTCAGCAGCATCAGTCTCTCCTCACTAATGACTAGTACCATCCCACACAAAACTGTAACAACCAAAATACTGCCAGAGATAAAGTGCAGATGACAAACCAACACATGAAAAGATACTCAACATACTAGTCATTACAGAAATTAAAACCACAATGAGATATCACTCAATGCAGACCCACTAGAAGACTAATGTTAAAGCAGAGACAACATAAAGAGCTGGTGAAGACAAAGAGTATCCAGAAGTCTTATACATCACGAAACTGTATAGTCATTTCAGAAAATCATTTGGCAGTTTTTTTTAATAAATTTACCATAAAGTTTTACATTTCTGGCAGAGGAGGAGCTAAGATGGCAGAGGAATAGGATGAGGAGACCACTTTCTCCCCTACAAATTCATCGAAAGAACATCTGAACGCTGAGCAAACTTCACAAAACACCTTCTGACCGCTAGCAGGAGACATCAGGCCCCAGAAAAGCAGCCCATCGTCTTAGAAAGGAGGTAGGACAAAATATAAAAGATAAAAAGAGAGACAAAAGAGCTAGGGACAGAGACCCGTCCTGTGAAGGGAGTCGTAATAGAGGAAGTTTCCAAACACCAGGAAACCCCAGCATTGGCGGGTCTGGGGGAAGTTTTCGAATCTCGGAGGGCAACCTAACTGGGAGGAAAAATAAAAACCCACAGATTACATGCCTAAAAGCAACTCCCAGCAGAAAAGTACCTCAGACGCCTGCATCCGCCACCAGCAAGTGGGGGCTGAACGGAGAGGAGCAGGAGGCATTGCTTAGGGCCCGAATGCCCTGAGGGCAATCGGAGGGAGCTAACGAGAGATATCAACTTAAACTGTGGGACAGCAAGAGTGAGAGAGAAAATTAACCGGCCGTTCACAGAACAAAGGGACTGAGCAATTCCAGAGGAGAGCTAGCCAGCTGCGGACCGGCCCATCCCCCGCGGGAGGCAGGAGGCAGGGGGGAGGGGAAAGGGGGCAAACTCGGCCCCAGAGAAGGCACCCCCTACCAAACTGCCAACACGCTTCCAGTCTCTAACCAAAGACTTCCTGAGATTCTGGATGGTCGACATCCGCTGGGAAGGTCGCGGCTAGAGGCCAGCTCCCGAAATCAGTCACAAGGCGCACCCGACCAGCGCGGGGAAACTGAGGCTGGGGCTGCGGAGGGGATAAGGAACGTTGCACCCGAGGAGAGTGTGCCCGTCAAGCTCCTGGCTGCCTGAGCTGCTCGGGGGACCGGGGAAGGCACAAAACGCAGGCCCAACCGAGTCCGCGCTTTTGTAGAGAACCCGAAAACTGGAACCGCACGCAACGCAGGGCCTGTTCCATATAGAGCAGCCGGGAGCCTGAGCAGTGTAGACAGGGAAAGTACACATCCGTGAGCGGGGCAAACCCAGTGTGGCCGGAACACTGCGAGTGCTCCCCACACAGGCCAGTGACATTTGTCTGCAGCGCCCCTCCCTCATCGCAGTACAAATGAACAAGCGAACATAAACAAGAGACCACCTCCACCCGCCTGTGTCAGGGCGGAAATTAGACACTGAACAGACCGGCAAACAGAAGCCAAATAAACAAAGGGAACCGCTTCAGAAGGGACCGCTGCAACAGATTAAAATCCCTGTAGGTAACACCGACTACACCGGAAGGGGCCTATAGATATCGAGAGGTGTAAGCTGGAACGAGGAGCTATCTGAAACTGAACCAAACCCACACTGACCGCAACAGCTCCAGAGAAATTCCTAGATATATTTTTACTTTTACTTTAAAAGAAAACAATTTTTTTTAAAATTTTTTCTCGTTTACTTTCTTTTAAAATTCCCTATTACTCCTCCATTACTCCTTAACTTTCATATTCATTTTCATATATTTTTACTATTTTTTTATTTAGAAAAAAAATTTTTTTTCTCTTATTTTCTTTTAAAGTCCTCTATTACTCCTCTACTACTCCTTAATTTTCAATTTCATTTCACTATAACCTTGCAAAAAAAAAAAAGAAGAGGCCCTATTTTTAAACTGAACTTCATATATATTTCTAAAATTTTTTGTGTTTTTGTTTTTGTTTTTAATGTTGTATTTTTAAGAGTCTAACCTCTACTCTAGATTTTTAATGTTTGTTTTTCAGTATTGGATATCAATATTGGACATTTAAGAATACAATCTTCAGTACCCATTTTTACTCAGGAGTGTGTTGATTACTCTCTCCCAATCTTGACTCTCTGTTTTCTCCCTCAGATCACCTCTATTTCCTCCCTCCCCCTTCTCTTCCCAATCCAATCCTGTGAATCTCTGTGGGTGTCTGGGCTACGGAGAACACTTTGGGAACAGAGAACTGCGTCGATCTGTCTCTCTCCTCTTGAGTCCCCCTTTTACTCCTCCTTTTTCCCCCTTTTTCTCCTCCTGCTCATCTCTATCTCCCTCCTCCCTCTCCTCTTCTTCATGTAACTCTGTGAACCTCTCTGTGTCCCTCACGGTGGAGAATCTTTTCACCATTAACCTAGAAGTTCTATTATCAGTGCTGTATAGTTGGAGAAGTCTTGAGACTACTGGAAGCCTGAAATCCAGAGGCAGGAGACTTAAGTCCAAAACCTGAGAACACCAGAAAACTCCTGACTACAGGGAACATTAAGTAATAAGAGATCATCCAAAAGCCTCCATGCCTACACTGAAACCAACCACCACCCAAGAGCCAATAAGTTCCAGAGCAAGACATACCACGTAATTTCTCCAGAAATGCAGGAACATAGCCCCGAGGGTCAACATACTGGCTGCCCAAAGTCACACCTAACACATAGACCCATCTCAAAACTCACTCCTGGACACTCCATTGCACTCCAGAGAGAAGAAATCCAGTTCCACGCACCAGAACACCAATGCAAGCTTCCCTAACCAGGAAAACTTTACAAGCCAATCATCCAACCCCATCCACTGGGTGAAACCTCCAAAATAAAAAGGAACCACAGACCACCAGAATACAGAAAGCCCACTCCAGACACAGCAATCTAAACAAGAGGAAAAGGCAGAGAAATACCCAACAGGTAAAGGAACATGAAAAATGCCCACCAAGTCAAACAAAAGAGGAGGAGATAGGGAATCTACCTGAAAAAGAACTTAGAATAATGATAATAAAAATGACCCAAAATCTTGAAAACAAAATGGAGTTACAGATAAATAGCCTGGAGACAAAGATTGAGAAGATGCAAGAAATGTTTAATAAGGACCTAGGAGAAATAAAAAAGAGTCAATTAAAAATGAATAATGCAATAAATGAGATGGAAAACACTCTGGAGGGAACCAAGAGTAGAATGACAGAGACAGAAGATAGGGTAAGTGAGGTAGAAGATAAAATGATGGAAATAAATGAAGCAGAGAGGAAAAAAGAAAAAAGAATCAAAAGAAATGAGGAGAAGCTCAGGGACCTCTGGGACAATGTGAAATGCCCCAACATTTGAATCATAGGAGTCCCAGATGAAGAAGACAGAAAGAAAGGCCATGAGAAAATACTCGAGGAGATAATAGCTGAAAACTTCCCTAAATTGGGGAAGGAAATAGTTACACAGGTCCAAGAAACCCAGAGAGTCCCAAACAGGACAAACCCAAGGTGAAACTCCCCAAGACACATATTAATCAAATTAACAAAGGTCAAACACAAAGAACAAATATTAAAAGCAGCAAGGGAGAAACAACAAATAACACACAAAGGGATTCCCATAAGGATAACAGATGATCTATCAATAGAAACCCTTCAGGCCAGAAGGGAATGGCAGGACATACTTAAAGTAATGAAAGAGAATAACCTACAACCTAGATTACTGTACCCAGCAAGGATCTCATTCAGATATGAAGGAGAATTCAAAAGCTTTACAGACAAGCAAAAGCTGAGAGAATTCAGCACCACCGAACCAGCTCTTCAAGAAATGCTAAAGGATCTTCTCTAGACAGGAAACACATAAAGGTTGTATAAACGTGAACCCAAAACAACAAAGTAAATGGCAATGGGACCATACCTATCAATAATTACCTTAAATGTAAATGGGTTGAATGCCCCAACCAAAAGACAAAGACTGGCTGAATGGATACAAAAACAAGACCCCTATATATGCTGTCTACAAGAGACCCACCTCAAAACAAGGGACACATACAGACTGAAAGTGAAGGGCTGGAAAAAAATATTTCACGCAAACGGAGACCAAAAGAAAGCAGGAGTCGCAATACTCATATCAGATAAAATAGACTTTAAAATAAAGGCTATGAAAAGAGACAAAGAAGGACACTACATAATTATCAAGGGATCAATCCAAGAAGAAGATATAACAATGATAAATATATATGCACCCAACATAGGAGCACCGCAGTATGTAACGCAAACACTAACGAGTGTGAAAGAGGAAATTAATAGTAACACAATAATAGTGGGAGACTTTAATACCCCACTCACAACTATGGACAGATCAACTAAACAGAAAATTAACAAGGAAACACAAACTTCAAATGACACAATGGACCAGCTAGACCTAACTGATATCTATAGGACATTTCACCCCAAAACAATCAATTTCACCTTTTTCTCAAGTGCACATGGAACCTTCTTCAGAATAGATCACATCCTGGGCCATAAATCTAGCCATGGGAAATTCAAAAAAGTTGAAATCATTCCAGTCATCTTTTCTGACCACAGTGCAGTAAGATTAGATCTCAATTACAGGAAAAAACATTATTAAAAATTGAAACATATGGAGGCTAAATAACACGCTTCTAAATAACCAACAAATCATAGAAGAAATCAAAAAAGAAACCAAAATATGCATAGAAACGAATGAAAATGAAAACACAACAACCCAGAACCTATGGGACACTGTAAAAGCAGTGCTAAGGGGAAGGTTCATAGCATTACAGGCTTACCTCAAGAAACAAGAAAAAAGTCAAATAAATAACCTAACTCTACACCTAAAGCAACTAGAGAAGGAAGAAATGAAGAACCCCAGGGTTAGTAGAAGGAAAGAAATCTTAAAAATCAGGGCAGAAATAAATGCAAAAGAAACTAAAGAGACCATTGCAAAAATCAACAAGGCTAAAAGCTGGTTTTTTGAAAAAATAAACAAAATTGACAAACCGTTAGCAAGACTCATTAAGAAACAAAGGGAGAAGTACCAAATTAACAAAATTAGAAATGAAAATGGAGAGATCACAACAGACAACACTGAATACAAAGGATCATAGAGACTACTACCAGCAGCTCTATGCCAATAAAATGGACAACTTGGAAGAAATGGACAAATTCTTAGAAAAGTATAACTTTCCACAACTGAACCAGAAAGAAATATAAGATCTTAACAGACCCATCACAAGCAAGGAAATCGAAACTGTAATCAGAAATCTTCCAGCAAACAAAAGCCCAGAACCTGATGGCTTCACAGCTGAATTCTACCAAAAATTTAGAGAAGAGCTAACACCTATCTTACTCAAACTCTTCCAGAAAATTGCAGAAGAAGCTAAACTTCCAAACTCATTCTATGGGGCCACCATCACCCTAATTCCAAAACCAGACCAAGATACCACAAAAAAAGAAAACTACAGGCCAATATCACTGATGAACATAGATGCAAAAATCCTTAACAAAATTCTAGCAAACAGAATCCAACAACATATTAAAAAGATCATACATCATGACCAAGTGGGCTTTATCCCAGGAATGCAAGGATTCTTTAACATCTGCAAATCAATCAATGTAATACACCACATTAACAAATTGAAAGATAAAAGCCATATGATTATCTCAATAGATGCAGAAAAAGCATCTGACAAAATTCAACATCCATTTATGATTAAAACTCTCCAGAAAGCAGGAATAGAAGGAACATACCTCAACATAATAAAAGCTATAAATGACAAACCTACAGCAAGCATTACCCTCAAAGGTGAAAAATTGAAAGCATTTCCCCTAAAATCAGGAACAAGACAAGGGTGCCCACTCTCACCACTACTATTCAACATAGTGTTGGAAGTTTTGGCCACAGCAATCAGAGCAGAAAAAGAAGTAAAAGGAATCCAGATAGGAAAAGAAGACGTGAAACTCTTGCTGTTTGCAGATGACATGATCCTCTACATAGAAAACCCTAAAGATTCTACCAGAAAATTACTAGATCTAATCAACGAATATAGTAAAATTGCAGGATATGAAATTAACACACAGAAATCCCTTGCATTCCTATACACTAACAGTGAGAAAACAGAAAGAGAAAGTAAGGAAACAATACCATTCACCATTGCAAAAAAAAAGAATAAAATACTTAGGAGTATATCTACCTAAAGAAACAAAAGACCTATACATACAAAACTATAAAACACTGATGAACGAAATCAAAGAGGACACAAACAGATGGAGAAACATACCGTGTTCATGGATTGGAAGAATCAATATTGTCAAAATGACTATACTACCCAAAGCAATCTATAGATTCAATGCAATCCCTAACAAGCTACCAACAGTATTTTTCACAGAGCTAGAACAAATAATTTCACAATTTGTATGGAAATACAAAAAAACCTCGAATAGCCAAAGTAATCTTGAGAAAGAAGAATGGAACTGGAGGAATCAACCTGCCTGACTTCAGGCTCTACTACAAAGCCACAGTCATCAAGACAGTGTGGTACTGGCACAAAGACAGAAATATAGATCAACGGAACAGAATAGAAAGCCCAGAGATAAATCCACGAACCTATGGACACATTATCTTCGACAAAGGAGGCAAGGATATACAATGGAAAAAAAGACAACCTCTTTAACAAGTGGTGCTGGGAAAACTGGTCAACCACTTGTAAAAGAACGAAACTAGAACACTTTCTAACACCATACACAAAAATACACTCAAAATGGATTAATGATCTAAATGTTAAGACCAGAAACTATAAAACTCCTAGAGGAGAACATAGGCAAAACATTCTCTGACACAGCGGGATCCTCTATGACCCACCTCCCAGAATATTGGAAATAAAAGCAAAAATAAACAAATGGAACCTAATGAAACTTAAAAGCTTTTGCACAACAAAGGAAACTATAAGCAAGGTGAAAAGACAGCCCTCAGATTGGGAGAAAATAATAGCAAACGAAGCAACAGACAAAGGATTAATCTCAAAAAGATACAAGCAACTCCTGAAGCTCAATTTCAGAAAAATAAATGACGCAATCAAAAAATGGGCCAAAGAACTAAACAGACATTTCTCCAAAGAAGACATACAGATGGCTAACAAACACATGAAGAGATGCTCAACATCACTCATTATCAGAGAAATGCAAATCAAAACCACAATGAGGTACCATTACACACCAGTCAGGATGGCTGCTATCCAAAAGTCTACAAGCAATAAATGCTGGAGAGGGTGTGGAGAAAAGGGAACCCTCTTACACTGTTGGTGGGAATGCAAACTAGTACAGCCACTATAGAGAACAGTGTGGAGATTTCTTAAAAAACTGGAAATAGAACTGCCATATGACCCAGCAATCCCACTTCTGGGCATACACACTGAGGAAACCAGATCTGAAAGAGACACGTGCACCCCAATGTTCATCGCAGCACTGTTTATAATAGCCGGGACATGGAAGCAACCTAGATGCCCATCAGCAGATGAATGGATAAGGAAGCTGTGGTACATATACACCATGGAATATTACTCAGCCGTTAAAAAGAATTCATTTGAATCAGTTCTAATGAGATGGATGAAACTGGAGCCCATTATACAGAGTGAAGTAAGCCAGAAAGATAAAGACCAATACAGTATACTAATGCATATATATGGAATTTAGAAAGATGGTAATGATAACCCTATATGCAAAACAGAAAAAGAGACACAGATGTACAGAACAGACTTTTGGACTCTGTGGGAGAAGGCGAGGGTGGGATGTTTTGAGAGAACAGCATCAAAACATGTATATTATCAAGGGTGAAACAGATCACCAGCCCAGGTTGGATGCATGAGACAAGTGCTTGGGGCTGGTGCACTGGGAAGACCCAGAGGGATCGGGTGGAGAGGGAGGTGGGAGCGGGGATCGGGATGGGGAACACATGTAAATCCATGGCTGATTCATGTCAATGTATAGCAAAACCCACTACAATATTGTAAAGTAATTAGCCTCCAACTAATAAAAATAAATGGAAAAGAAAAAAAAAATTTTTACATTTCTATGCCACCATCAATATATTCAAAGTATTTACACAAATACTTTGACTACCAGTGACCCACCTCTACTATCTTTCCAACATATCTCCCACTCTACTCTTAGGCTTACCCACCCTAATACATTAGTTATATGGAATTACTTACTTTTGTTATTATTAAAAAGAACAGCAAAGGCATTAGCAGTCAATGTTTACTGGAACTGGCTCTAGTCAGATACAAAGATATGATAAAAAGAAAAGTGCTCCACATATATTATCTCATAAATCCTCACTACATCTTTATGAGATTTTTATTATTATCCCCATTTAGAGATAGAAACTGAGGCCTAAATAAATTAAGAATTTGCCGAAGGTTCTTCAGTGGCTCATGCATGACAAACATGGAATTTGAACTTAGGTCTACCTAACTCCAAAACCTGACACTAAACTTACTTCTTATGATTCCAATCAACATGTCTGCTCACACTGTTAACCTCAGTGTATCTCTTTGCCTCAACTTAATCTGCTCTAATGGTTGTTGTTTAGTCGCTAAGTCATGTCCGACTCTTTTGCAACCATCTGTAGCCTGCCAGGTTCCTCTGTCCACGGGATTTCCTGGGCAAGAATACTGCAATCGGTTGCCGTCTCCTTCTCCAGGGGATCTTCCCAACCCAGGGACTGAACCTGTGTCTCCTGCATCAGCAAGTGGATTCTTTACCACCAAGCCACCAGGGAAGCCCACTCTAATCGTGAAAAGCAAAATTTATATCCATGCCTCATCCATAAAGCTTTCCCAGACCTCATTCCCCAGTTGACAACCATGTCTTTCAAAACATTAAAAGCTTCAACAGCACTGAATTATTTCCTTACTTTATTATGATACTTTATATAATCTACCTCCTGTAATAGTTACTGATATAATTATCCTACTATATATTTTACTATTTGAGGACCAGATAAAAGGTTTCTTCACTTTTGCGGATCTCTGTTAATCTAACACAATTTAACTCAACATGAATTAATAGTGGCTGGAACATTAGTCTAGCCAGTAGTATCATCAGATGTTAATGTTTTATTCTGCCCAAGGAAAGGTACCCTTACTTCTTAGTTTCTTAGAATCAACCTATATTTTATTACTATGCTATTCCTCTTTCCCCAAATTAAAATTCCAGGTAAGAAAATGAAAAGCTAAAAATTGAGAGACTAACCCAAATCAAACACTCTGCTATTTTGGAATGAATTAAAAACTGGACCAAACTCCTGGGAAACCCACGGAAGCAAGTAGAGCAGGAGTGGTATATAGACTTGATATACAGGGATACAGGGATTCCCTTGTGGCTCAGCTGGTAAAGAATCCTCCTGCAATGTGGGGGACCTGGGCTCAATTCCTGGGTTGGGAAGATCCTCTGGAGAACAGAACGTCTACTCACTCCTGTATTCTCGCCTAAAGTATTTCATGGATTGTATAGTCCATGGGGTCACAAAGAGTTGGACATGACTGAGCGACTTGAGCAGGGCGTCGCAACCCACTCCAGTATTCTTGCCTGGAGAATCCCTGAGGACAGAGGAGACTGGTAGACTTGAGTCATGGGGTTGCAAACAGTTGGACATGACTGAGTGCTATACAGGGAATGACTGAGTGCTATACAGGGAAAATGTAACATGTCAGGGGAACAGGAAAAGTCATCAGTGGGGATGACAGTAAAGAAAACACAAAGTTGCAAACATCTAGGCACATTTTTAACATTAAAAAAAGACATACAAAATGGGGAGAGAGGTGTTTGAAGTTTATAAAAGACTTAAGAGGCATAATAACCAAATACAATATGTAGATCATGTAAAAGCTTTTGTTCAAACAAATTATTGTAAAACGACATCTTAGGACAATTGGTAAGTTTCAAATAGGAATAAGTATTAGATGATAATAAGGAATTATTGTTAATTTTGCTGGTTTGATATAGACATGATATATAGTCATATATAAAAAAGTATCCCTCCCTAAGTTTTTAGAAATATATTCTTAAGTACTTAGGGATGAAATATTACAGGGCCTCAAATTAACTACAAAATATTTTAACAGAAAAAGAAAAATGTTAATGATGGTTAAATACAGGTGATAAATATATGGGAAGTTCATACATTATTTCTTTACCAAAAAGAATGCAATAAACTGTTATAGGAAAAAGTCTAGCCATAATCCCAATTCTTGTTAAAAAACTCTGGATGACTTGATAGAATAAAGTAAAGGTTTTAAGAGTACCAGCATTTTTTGGATTTGCTTCATTCTATTCCCCAGCTCATCATTAGTCTCACTATTTAACATTTACCTTACTCTACATTATCACCCTGGTGGCTCAGATGGTAAAGAATCTTCCTGCAATGCAGGAGATCTGGGTTCTATCCCTGGGTCAGGAAGATCCCCTGAAGTAGGAAATGGCAACCCACTCCAGTATTCTTGCCTGTAGAATTCCATGGACAGAAGAGCCTGGCAGGCTGCAGTTCATGGGGTCGCAAAGAGTTGAACTCAACTGAATGACTAACACTTTCACTTTCACTTTACTCTACATTGTTAGGTGTTAAGTCCTCTGCTGTGTTAGATGGTAAACTTCTTAGGGTAGTTACATACATTATTCATTGACTTTTGGTACACAGAAGAATGTCATATATCAAAAAGGAAACTGGTGGAATGGAACTGCTTTTGAATTTAGCTTGCATTTCACAACCATGAAGAAAATGGGAGAATTTCTAAACAATAATTTTTCTCCACACAAAACTAGAAATTTAGAGGGCATAATATAGGTATGTCTGCACACAACTGTAAATTCCTTAAGTTTCTTAAAGGAGAAGCATAAAGCATATATGTTATCTACTAACTATGCCAGAGTTACTCAAAGTGCAGTCTGGAGATTCCTGGGAGTCAGAAGCTCTTTCAGGGAATATGTGAGGCAAAAACCATGTTCATAGTAATAGTAAGATTACTATAATTAACTTTCAGACTCTCATGATTGAATATTGGAAACTTTTAGGTGACGTGTGATGTAATTCTGAAGTCTAGTCGAGTGTGTTTATGTATTCTTTTTTAAAAAAATTTTATTTGGAGGATAATTTCTCCACAATGTCATGCTAATTTCTGTCATATAACAACATGAATCAGCCATCTACATACATATATCCCCTTCCTCCTGAGCCTCCCCCCGACACCCCTGTCCCACCCTTCCCAGGTCGTCACAGACCACCAAGCTGAGCTCCCTCTGCTATATAGCAACTTCCTACCAACTATCTATTTCACAAATGGTAATGTATATATTTCAATGCTACTCTCAATTCACCCCACCCTCTCTTTTCCCCACTGTGTCAAATCCATTCTCTACATCTGTGTCTCTATTATTGCCCTGCAAACAGGTTCATCAGTATCATTTTCCTAGATGAGTTTTAAATTTTTTTAGTTTTAATTTCTAATATGGTACTCACTGATAGCTATATCTGCATAAACAAAAGCTATTTGGGGGTCCTCAATTATTTTTAAGAATGTAAAGGGGATCCTATGACCAAAATGTTTGAGAACTAAACATTAAACAAACTCAATCTTATTTTCTAATCACTCCTCTCTCACTGTCAATTTCAAAGATTTGTGTATTAATAGGCACCACTTTATCTTGTCTTTTTATAATTTTTATGTGTCTACTGCTCTTGCCATCTCAGAATTTGAAGGATCCAAGTAGAAGGAAAAGCATATCAAAGTGCCTTGCTTTATAAGATTACTCTAAAAATGTTCTGGGGCAAAAGTATAAACTAAACAAAGCTTCAAACTCTCAAGTTATGAGATTTCTGCTTTCTCTCTAAAACATGTACTGAATATTTTACGGAAAGTAAACAGTGAGAGATAGGGCAAAAGTGACTAGGCCTGATTAAGTGACATTTTTCTGAAGATACTTTCCCCGTGTAATTAAGAATTCTTTAGAAAACAGTGCTCACTTTCATGACCTATTTAGAATGGGAAGCAAATAAGAAACAAATACTGAAACGGAATATCTATGATGGAAATAATCCAGCACCTCAGGCTCTGTTTTTTAGCCTAAAAAATAAAGTAACACACTTTGCCACAAATAATTTAATTTTTTCCCTACTTTGATCTTTATTTTCTCAATTCTATCTCTGTAAGTCTTTCCAACTAAAATATGTTTTGAAGAAGATACACAATTTTCAATGCAGCTAATATTAAATTACTTCTATAAAGGGTCTCTCTCATCTTTGAAATCATCTTCCCTCATCCCTATCCTCAAATCCCTTAGGAAATGAAGATCAACTATTTGGGTGATCTGAACATTTGAGTTTTTCCCTAAATCCTGAAGAATTTTGACTTGTTAGAACTAACTGTGAAAAGTCACAATGCTTTTAAGTAAAACTTAATAATTTCCATAAATCATTACCTTAGATAACAGCTTGTCAAATAAGCTATCCATTATCGCTACAAGCTTAGCTGATATTTCAGCTATGTGGTCATGGTAGTCCTACAATGAGAAATAACATTGTACATTAAAGACCTGGGAAACATCTAGAATACTTAACAATTAAGGACTTAAATTTATGAAACTCCAGTAGAAAACACATGAAAAGGTACCTTAGTGATATGATCAAAATGCCTAAGCATACTGTATTGCTTAGGTTGCAGTCGAGCTTCAAAATGAGCCCGGATCACAGGAATGTAGTGCACAATTAACTGCAAACAGCGTGAAGAAAGAGCTGAAGATCCAGGAGATGGATATATCATGGAGGAAAAAAAGGTATTAGCTGACTTCAATTACTGATCAAGTTATGTAAAAAATCAATTTCTACAGACCCACGTTTACTACATAAATGGAAAACACAGTGACAGAAAGCAACATATTTCGTTTTGTTTAAGAAAATCATTTGGTACTGAATGATGTAATGAATTATGCTAATTTTCCCAATGGACTCAAGTTGTGGGTAGAATGGCATGAAGAAGATAAGACAACAACTGATTCTCATGACATTGATACCTTTTACCCCATACACACTTATGTACTTAATACATATTATATTTTAACATTTTTTAACAGTAGTGTAACTTCTAATAGCTTACATTTATTAGACTAAAAATTCCTTGTAATATTTCTCCAGAAGTTATTTTTCAATTATGGTAATACATAAAAAAAGTAAAGTAGAACTGCTACTTTTAGAGCCTTTGGTTAGAGGCACAAAAACACCACATATAATAAAAACCTAAGTATAGTGACATCACTGAAATGCCTCAGCATGTAAATTAAATGCAAGAATCCATACCCAGATTTTTTGTAGTTATTGTTTTTAGTCCAACAACTTGCAGTGCACCAGCTCCAAGAACTAACTGGCAACTTCTTGAATTGAAGTACTAACAAAGGAAGGAAGAGAAAAAAACAACAATTTATTAAAAACTACACTTTATATGCTGGCAATGTGTTAATTCTAATAATACATTCCTCTTTCCTCCTACTCAAGAACAAAATGAATTTTTCTAGTAGGAGCAATTAGGGTTTGTTTATGTAATGACAGAAAAAAAAAAGGGTGTTTCCCAATAACTGTATTTACAGTCTGGTAGGAAAAAAGTTGAGAAATTCTAAAAATCAGTTGTTCAAAAATTAATCTTGAATTTGCATTCATAAAACTCATTGTTTTAGTCATTGTAATTGGATAGTCCTATTTTCAAAAGGATAACAAAATCTTTCTGTACTAAAATATGACAACTTTGGGATAGAATTAATTGATAGATTAGGTATTTGAAAAAATAAAGCCTTTTCTCTATCTAGCAGTTTAAAATATCTGTTAATATGAAATGGCTGAATAAAACTATGACCACAGTTTCACTTCACATCAATGGTTCTGAAAGAATGATTTAAAGAAAAATCTCTAACCTTAGTGAGATGAATTTTGTAAAGTTCAGTGAATTCCTTCCATGCACATTTGAAACCAGTCCAGGTTTTTTGACCTAAGTGGCCTCAGTCATGTTCAGCACCTAACGAACAAATCATCTCCTGTCTCCAATGTCATTAACAACTCTATGGGTGTAATGAGGAATCACTAAATGTTGAGTGAGAAGGAAGCAGGTGGCCTTGAAATAACATGTTGTGAATCAACCACAGCCAAATGTCACAAAATTAATGTCTTAAAAGATACCATGACCTTGAAATGTCTAAGAGTTGGAAGATTACTCACACCCTAATGTATTACTTCTTCCAACTATTTTTCCATAAGAGTGAAATCATACATACCTTCAATAAGTCTGATAGACGAGTGAGCATGTCAGTAGTAACAGATGGGATATTATCCACACACTGGCAATATTCAAGGATAATTCTTATCAACAGCAATACAGTTCTACCAAAAAAAAAAGAGAGAGAGAGATGAACAAGTAGGCACTCAAGAAAAATCTAACTGATTTCGCATACAAAAATCAATAATGATCTTGGCAACTGTTCAGTGATGTGTTTTACCTATAAGTAGAGCAAGTAGGGACTAGGGTAAGGTAACAGAAAACCTCTAGGGTGTAAAATTAAGGAGGCACTCAGTTTCAAGGTTGTGCAATTGCAGGGCATGCACTTTCATGACACTGAGAAAGGGTACTTCCTTAAATTTTGTGCTATGAGCACATCACTCTCTGTGGACACTTGCAATAAGTAAGTCTCTTCAGTAAGGCAGGTATCCCATTCCTTGGTCAATTTAAAAATCCTTGGCCAACACTGAAAAAAGTTTAAGCAGTGTTTCTGATTATATAGCAGGTTATCATAAATGTTGAATTAAGGAAGGGCCTAGTCTAGATTTTCTTAGTGAGATAAAAGAGAAATTGTGGCTTCTGAGAACAATATATCTCCTAAGAAGCTTATTGGTAAGTCACAAAAGGTTTTCCAAAGTTGAGAAAGTTATCAGCTCATTAGCAAGGTATGCCACAAGCTGAAAAGAGACACTACTGGGAGGTTAAATAAGGTTGAAATTAAGAGGGAAACAGCCATTCATTACAGGACATCTAAATTCAATGAGATTCTGAGAAATGAGTGATCCGTGTAAAATAATGTTATAAAAGTCTGAAAGAGAGAGAGCAGTGCTTCAAGGAGGAGAGTATCTAGCCTTTATAACAGCTTAAATTGTTAGACCATACATTACTCTCTATGCATAATCCTAGAGTCTGCTTTACTGGGCAGGAGTCCATTGTTATCTTTTGTAATCTTCTCACTGAATATACAATACTGCCCTTTTAGCCAGAGAGTTCAGCATTTTGGCAGTAGTCTCTTTGGCTTAAAAAGCAAGAAAGACAGACAGCCAGAGGGGACCATTTCCATTAAGTAAGGGAAGAGTAACAAGACACAGTCCTTCCTCAGTAGCCACAGGGGACTAGCTCCAGGATACCCCGTGAATACCAAAACCCATGCATGCTCAAGTCCTTTATGTAAAATGGCATAGTAAAGTCTTCCCTCTATATCCATGGGTTCTACATGCTGGTTAGTGGGATGCAGAACCCGCAGATATAGAGGGCCAATTGCAATGGGTAATTAAGGAAAGAAATGACAATTAGATTGAAGGACTAAGATTACAGTGAGGTTGAAAAAAGTTTTGTCCTACCAGAAATGGAAAAGAATTCCAGAAAAGGAAGGAATGGAAGCTTTAGCTTACAGTGGTTGTACTTTGGAGTTTTGGAGAATATACAGGTTGAGAAAAAGCATAAATTCTATTCACACTAATTGAGTGCTTATTAGGTACCAAGAAAAATTAAAATAGTAAATGATCCCCATCTTTGAGGATTCAGATAATAACCAGGGAGATACATACACAAATAAATAACTCTAATACACTGCAGAAAGAGCCATGATAGAGGCACACAGAGTTACAAGGGGAGGATCATTCATTCTTCCTGGAGGGGATGGATATTTCAGAAAAGACTCATTTAGTGACAAGAAACGAAGAAGAACAGTGAAAAAGAATTCTGGTATAGATAATGGGAGCTAGATTTTGATTCTAATTCTGGCTCCATGTGGGTAATTTTATATTAAATACTTAAGCTTCTAAGCTCCAAGTCTCTTAACCATAGAAAGGGAACAATAATACCTGAAATGTCTATTTCATAGTGTGGTTGGAGAGATCAAATGAGATCATATATATGAAAATACCTAAATTATTAAGTGTTACTAAAGTATATGAAGATATTATCTTAAGTATCTATTAATAAAAGGCATACAGTCCTAGACAAGCAACACTGGGATTTATATTTTTCTTAGTTAACATGAATTTGAAATACTGTTATTGGTAAAAGAATAAAAGACCTAATGACAAATGATGGTAATGGAAATAACTACCAATAGCTATCAACTTCTTGTTAGGTGAACTAGAACTGTGCAAGATGCTTTACAGGAATTACCTGTTTCACAATAATTCTAAGTACAGTAAGTACTATTTCCCACATTTTGTTTTACAAAAAAGAAACTGAGGTACACAGAGTAACTTGCCCCAAGTCACAAAGTAACAGAGTTGCTGAGATTCAAACCTAAGCAGTTTGACTCCAGAGCTCACAACTTCAATATGTTGCATATTGCACACCAAGAAAGTTGCAGGAAAAAAAGAGAGAAAGAGCTTGACACATTTACATCAGAGAGCCACTGTGGCACCCTTGGATGTACCTTAAAGTTCTTGTTGTATGAGAAAAATCAACCAACCCCTTTTTTATTTAGCCAGTAGAGTTTCTAATGGATACAGAATACTACAAAATAAAAAGTAATCCATAAAATTTATTTAAAATTCTTTGTAAGATTTACAATTGTTAATCTAAAATTTCCAGTTCACATCAAAGGGTAACTAGAAGACCTGTGTTTTAAATACTTGACTCAACTAATAAAAATGTGTCACTCACCCAACAACAGCATATTGTTGCCCCTCAACAGTAAGAACTTCAGCTGGTTTTCTATCTTCTGTAGCTAGAGAGTTAAAGCAAATAAAGAGACATGGGTATAAGATGCAACAAAATACTTTATAAAAAATTTAAACTAGGAAGAAAACTGAAAAAGTTCCTATCTAAGGCCTGGAACGACCTCATTTTTGCAAATAAATCTACTTCTTGGAAAACAATTTAGCACAAAGTTAGTAAAGTATATTGGATTTGGAATCGGAGAAATCTGAATTTGAGTTCCAGTATCACCAATTACTGGATAAATGACTTCGAACCAATTACTTCTTTTGAGTCTTGGTATCTGTATCCATTAAACATAGACAACGATATCTATCTTTAAGTATAGTTGTCAGTGAAAGAGATAATGCTTACAAACTGTCTATCCTTTAGGTCTGGTACATGGCAGATGACTGATAAGAAGTAAAAGAAGAGTGTTATTAGTCTGGAAAGGCATAACTAGCATTTCAACTGGTTTTCTTTATTATAATCTTTAGAATACAAGTTAATACCTAAATTCAGTGGAGAGATTATATATTTATTTTTTATGATCTTTATCCAAAAGTTACTTTATTTTCAGCACATGGTATTTTTTATCATTAATAAACAAAATTCAGTATGTTGAAGTGAAAAGAACAGTGGACTGAATTACTCTCTTGAATCTGCCAATTAAACGGAGTACCATGGGCAAGTAAGTCATAATGATTCTGTAAGTTTCAAGCCCCTTTGTTCTAAGACATTAAATATCTACATCCTCATTTCTTTCAAGTAAAGAAATTCAGTGTGATATAATTTCTAATCATAATTCACTCTATATGTCAGATTAAAGTTTCTTGAGGACTGGGGTTGTATCTTAACCAACACTCAATACTGCAGAGAAGTGACTTAGCACAGTACTTAAAAAAGGGCCCTAACATCAGTCTGCCTGCAGTTGGATCCCAGCTCTACCACTTTCTAGCCATGTAACCTTAGGTATGTTGCTTAACCTCTTTGTGCCTTAGTTTTCATATCTGTTAAATGGGAATACTACAGCTCATGGACCTGTAAATGAGATAACAATCTAAAGTGCTTAGAACAAACTGTCTAGCATTGGGTAAGCACTAAATTAACATTTACTGCTATCCATTAAACTTCATCTCCCCAATGCCTTGCTAAGTAGTTAGTAACTCAATAAATGGATGATAGGTGAATGAATATAACCCAGGATCCTTAACTTTGCATGAACTAGTAAAATATTAATGAATTTCTAATAGCATATACTTTCTTCCTGGTCAGAGAAAAATAAAAGAGCAGGGTTTGTAAGAGAAACTTTCTACTGTCCATATCCTACAAAGAGGAAGTGAAAATAAATAGTTCACTCTGTGGGGAAAACACATGATAAATTAAATCACTTTTAGAGTTATGATTTTAATTCAAAATTGGAATGTGTTCAGGATAGTAAACTCCAAGAGTATGAGCTCTCTAGGGATAAGACATGTCTCAGTCATCTAGCATAACACCTCACACAGTGGAAAGTCAATCAAATACAGCTTGAAAGAACAGATGGGTAATAGGTCCTATAATTTTAAGTTTGTGATTTAGGATGATCAGAGTGTCTTATTTTTCTTTCAGTCTTTTCCACATAAACACTTTTGCTTTGCTAATATCATACAATCAATTTAAAAATTGTGACCACCACCCGACACTGTTATCTACTAAAAATGGTCACTAAACAACAGAAATTTACTCGATTTCTTCAATTTCTCCCTCTACTATATTTGAATTACTCTAATTTTCACCTGTTCCTCACCCCCTCTCATTACAGTGGGCAGAGGGAGCCCCTCTCTTGAACCGTGGATTCAATTCCAGGGGTCCTACCCCTACAATCACTTTATGTCACTTTTATTTTAAATCAACCTTCTTCCTCTTTCTATTAAGCATAAAAATATAATTCAGTTTCTCTTATCTTAAAACTCTTCTCTCAATTCCCTAAGCGAATTTAAAGGTAATAGTCTTTCTAATAGCTCTTGTGTCTCTAGCTGCCACTTCATCATTTACTTTCCCTCCAGAGCCAAACTTGAAAGGCCTGTTTGAAAAGGTAGCCTTACACTTGTCTACCCTTCCTTACCTTTTGAATTACTCAGCAATGAACTACAGTCTGGCTCAATCACTCCACTGAATTAAAAAGACTGCAAATGATCTCCTGTGTGTCAAACAAGTGGTCCCTATCAGTCTTTCTCTTGCAATACAGCTGCATTTTATGGTACAGTATACAATTTAAAAATATTTCTAGGTAAAAATATTAAACTTTCATTAAATGCATAAAAACTGAAAATGCAACTGCCTCCTTCATTAAAAACATTCAAGAACTTCATAACTACAACGCATCCTGGTATTACACTTAACCTGACATACAAAAATATTTCTAGCCATTGTGTATCTTTCACAAGAAACCTGATTGATATTTAATACCAATAACAATTTTCTTCTTGAAACTCTAATTTTTTAACTTTTGTCTTCTAGATTGTCCTGCCTCCCTGCCTTTCCTTTGTAGTCTCCTTCATAGTTTTCTTTTTCTTTTTTTTTTTTTTGTATTTTCAAAATTGTAATTAGGTATCTTTTTCTATGGTTCTTTACATTTTGGTTTTCTCTATCATATCACTACTACATTACTTATGATTGCTAATAAATATATTTTTCATTAGACTTAGCCCTTTTAAAATAAAATTATACCTCTTACCTATGTCTCAATATCTGAAACATATAAGTTTACCAGTATAATACATATTCTCTAAACTATATAATACAGTGGTTAAGAACACAGCTATGAAGTTACATAAAGTTGGTTTCAAATCACAGATCTTCATTTGTACCAGATTCCTTAACTCCTGGAAGCCTCATGCCTCCTCAATATTAAACAAGGTAATAATAGTATCTTTATCATAGGTTGTTGGGAGAATAAATGCACGTAAAGCTCTTGGTCCAATGTTTGGAATATGGTTGATATTCAGTAAGTATTTAAAAGTATTATAAATTGCCTAATACTTTTCAAGTCAACTACTTACTAACTAAGCTGGGAATATGAGTTCTAAGGTTTCCAACAGGTACTATCAATTAAAAAAATATTAAGCACTCTTACAAAATGAACAAACAATATAAAATTGAAACAATCTGTGAAAGAGTACACATACCCCCTGATTTTTTTTCAGGTAAAGCAATCTTTCCATCTGATATAGAATCAACAAGATCCTGAAATTCTGCAGGAACATCAGCTTGCTTCCAGCGTTCATTGTCTAAGAGAAGGCTATTCAAAAGTAAAAAGAAAGATAAACTTTAACAATATTTCAACCCTATCTCCTAGGGTGAAAAGAAAAGGAAAAGCCAAGTGAGTACTTAAGACTTATATAATTAAGACTACATGTATCTTAGTTAAATTCAAGTAGAGCCCATGCAATACAAGGCATTTGACTTTCTGTACAGTAATGGTCATTAGCTGTTGCTAGTACGTGAGACTTTTAAAGAAGTGCTGAACAGCTTAATAAACTGAGGTCAATCATAAATAGTACAAATAGTTTGAGGAAATATTTCCCTTTTTATATTTCTTAGCCTAGTCAAGAAGAATGGTAAAACATAATTAACTTCACTTTGAGTGGGAAAGCAAAAGTCAGTCTATCAGGATAAGTACTTTCACAGAAATAAACATTCTAACTCCACTTTCAATAGCCAAGAAATGGTGATTTAATTACACAATGTCTATAATTTAAAAGAAAAACAACTGTCAGGGGTTTTAATTGGCCAATCAATGAAGTTTCCTCTTTTAAATATAACTGTGTTTTATAAAGTAAAGGGGAAAAAATGAGCAGAATGGTAATAATACCTGAGTTTGGTTTTTCTCTCTTCATGAAACCTATTTACAAATTTATTTGCTTGGCTCTGAAGTGCTCCAAGTAATGACATGCTTTTTCTTCCACATATCTGTTCAGTTTCTAAAATGAATGTTTCCATTAATCTGGAAAGTGATATGAATTCCGTGGAATTTAGCTTCTCAAGAAAACCATCCTAAATTTTAAGGATAACATAATATTCATGAGTTAGTATAATACTAAATATGGAATAGCTATAAAACCAATTTAAACAACATTAATATTAATTATTTTATAATACTTATACTAATTCCTAAAAATTATTTTAAGATAATTTTTAATGAAATTTCCCAATACTTTAGTCCCAGAAATCAAGCATTAAAAGTTTAAGATGTCTAAATTTTATTCTGATCCCTTTAAGATAAACTAACTCTAATAAATTCAGGTCGTACTACACAATTTTCATAATACTGGAGAACAACTAATTTTCTTAATAAATTATTTGGTTAATAATACACATATATATGTATAAAAATAGCACATTAATTTCAAATAATTATTGAGTTAAGTCTTTAAATCATTTATTTGAAAATCAAGCTTAAGTTTTACTATTTCTTTTATTTGGGTTATTTTGCATTTCAACACCTCCCTAATTGACCACACCAGTACCTTATTAAGTGTTAAAAATATAATATGCATTATGCAGAATATAGGGATACAAGCAAGGATATATTCTAGATTTTCAAAGTAATTTTACTATGTAAAAAATATATAAACTTTATCAAAACAAATAACCTTAGCTCTTGACATGAGAAATTTGACAGCTCGATCATGGCATATATCTGAGGCACTATATAATAACTCCTGGATATTATTTGCCAGCTTTCCTAGCTCTAAGTCAGTTAATTTCACATCTTCATTGACCCTGAAAATGACAAAAAAGAGATTAAGTCAAGAAAAGTTGTAAACACACTGATCTCCACAGATGACATACCAATAAAAAACAAAAAGCTGTAAAATTTACATTTAAGGGAAAATTCTGTTTTGATGTATCACACAGTTTTAATTTTGTGGCAGGGCATCATATAAGCAAGTTCGGATGGTACACATAAATTTCTCCCTAATCTTGAATAATCTTCTCTCTCTGTTGTAGTATTTTTAATACTTAATTCAGACTCTGACTGGAAATTCTGCAAAAACTATAGCAAAAAACAAACAAACAAAACAAAACATTAGGTACAAGGTCGTATCTATGGCAGGCTGTGCACAGGTTGCCCAGGATGACATAGTGGAAGGAAGAGGAAAGAAATGGAAGGAAGGAACAAACAGGCCCACTTTTTATTTATAATTATGAATTATAAGTTATGAATTCTAATTATGAATTAACAGTTAGATCAACTGAACTAGTATTTCTTGAGCACTTATTGTATTTAAGTCCTAGACACTGGAGGGAATATGTTTTCTTAAGGAACTTACAATTAAATAGGAGTATATATAATATGTAATGCATTTATTCCAATTTTGAGGAAGAAATGTAAAGACTTTTTGTCTTTTTATGCATTTCCCACCCCCCTAGAGCATGTATAAAGACCACGGATTTTGTGCCAAAAATTCAGCTTAGTGTTAAAGTGAAGTGCCTTAGCATAATTTTTCTACCTGGTGGCTCAGCAGTAAAGAATCTGTCTATCAATGCAGGAGACGTGGGCTTGTTCCCTGGATTGGGAAGATCCCATGGAGAAGGAAATGTCAACCCACTCCAGTATCCTCGCCTGGGAAATACCTTGGACAGAGAAGCCTGACAGGCTACTGCCCATGGGGTTGTAAGAGAGTCAGACAAGACTTAGTGACCAAAGAATGACAACAACTTTCAAAGACATTTCAAAGAGGATGTGATGTCTATTAATTTGAGGCAAACCACTTGGTTAAGGTATTGAAGAAAGCTGTTACCTGCTATCCTTTAAAGTTATGTCATTAAGTTTATTTACTAGTGCTTAAAATAATAGAGGGATCAATATTTTTAAAACACTTTCAGATACAGTATCTTACTTGGGTCTCACACTCTGAGGCAGACAAACTCCTACTTAACAGATGAGGATACTAAATCTTGAAAGTTTAAGTGATCTACCCAAGGTCACAAGGTTGAAAGCGTGAGACTAGAACTCAGAATTAGTCTAATACTATTTCTAACCTGCTAAGCTATGGCAGAAAGTGAAGAGGAACTAAAAAGCCTCTTGATGAAAGTGAAAGAGGAAAGTGAAAAAGTTGGCTTAAAGCTCAACATTCAGAAAACCAAGATCATGGCATCTGGTCCCATTACTTCATGGGAAATAGACGGGGAAACAGTGGAAACAGTGGCTGACTTTATTTTTGGCAGCTCAAAATCACTGCAGATGATGACTGCAGCCATGAAATTAAAAGACACTTACTCCTTGGAAGGAAAGTTATGACCAACCTAGATAGCATAATAAAAAGCAGAGACATTACTTTGCCAACAAAGGTCCATCTAGTCAAGGCTATGGTTTTTCCAGTGGTCATGTATGGATGTGAGAGTTGGACTATAAAGAAAGCTGAGCGCGGAAAAATTGATGCTTTTGCCTGTGGTGTTGGAGAAGACTCTTGAGGGTCCATTGGACTGCAAGGAGATCCAACCAGTCTATCCTAAAGGAGATCAGTCCTGGGTGTTCACTGGAAGGACTGATGCTGAAGCTGAAACTCCAGTACTTTGGCCACCTCATGCGAAGAGTTGACTCATTGGAAAAGACCCTGATGCTGGGAGTTATTGGGGGCAGGAGGAGAAGGGGACGACAGAAGATGAGATGGCTGGATGGCATCACCGACTCGATGGACATGAGTTTGAGTAAACTCTGAGAGTTGGTGATAGACAGGGAGGCCAGGAATGCTGCGATTCATGGAGTCACAAAGAGTCGGACACGACTGAGCGACTGAACTGAACTGAAGCTTCCTCTATTCCAACATTTACTTCTATAAACAGCCCAAGTGCTATTTCAGTACCACTTCCCATAAAGCTGGGAAGTTTGAGCTTCATAAATTAATTTATTTAATTATTTATAATTTTGCTTTTAAAAAAGATTTTTAAAATTTTAATTCTAATTGTATCTCTTTACTGTTGACAGGAAAAACAAAAGACTGCTCACAAACATGAACCAGTGTCTGGTTACATATACAAAAGAGTTGAAAGCAGGATCTTAAAGAGGTATCTGCACACTCATGTTCATAGTAGCATTATTTAGAACATCCAAGGGATGGAAGCAATCCAAGAGTCCACTGACAGACAAACGGGTAAAAATGTGGTATATACCTACATTGGAATATCATTCGGCCTCAAAAAAAGAAGGAAATTCTGACATGCTACAACATAGATGAAACTTAAAAACAACTCTGTGCTTAGTCGCTCAGTCCAGTCCAACTCTTTGGGACCCAATGGACTATAACCCGCCAGGTTCCTCTGTCCCGGGATTCTCCAGGCAAGAATACTAGAGTGGATTGCCATTTCCTCCTCGAGGGGATAGTCCCTACCCAGGGATCAAACCTGAGTCTCCTGCATTATCTGGTGGGATCTTTACCACTAGCGCCACCTGGGACACCCCTAAAGAGATTATGCTAAACAAAATAAGATAGTCTCAAAAGGACAGTGTATGATTCCACTTATATGAAGTACTTAGAGTCACTGAACTAATAGAGATACAAAGTAAAAGGGTAGTTGCCAGGGAATTGGTAGGGGAGGATATGGTGAGTTACTGTTTAATGTGCACAAGGTTTCAGATTTGCAAGAAGAAAAAGATCTCCAGATTGGTTGTACAACTATGTTAATACATTTACCACTACTGAACTGTGCACTTAGAAATTGCTAGGATGATAAACTGCATGTGTTTTTTTAACCACAATTTAAAATAAAAAAGTTTAAAAAATCTATACTACTTTCTAATCCTATCCATTATTTTTTCTTTCCCATTTCCTGTCTGGGAGATTATTTACTCTTTTGTGCCCGTATTTACATTGCAATAAACTTACAAAGCTGTAGGTTATTTTGATAATGTAAGAAAACAGAGAAAATCTACCACTAACAAAGATACAAAAATCAGACATCATTTCTGCATGTACTGTATCTGTGACACAATTACACACTGCAAAAACACTTGACACAGGGAAGAACTAGTTAGGGTTAAATGTATAAATACATTCAATCAATCCATTGCCCCTTTGGCAATGGAAAGTGGGTAGTTTCCAGACATTTATGTACCTATGAAACATAGAAGGAACAATTTATAGATGCTCTGTAATCATGCTATGGGAGCATGTCATTGTGGAAAGCCAGAGAAGCTCTAAAGTGCATAGCGAGCCACAATGGAGGTGGGAGGGGTGGGTTAAAATCTGAGACTGCATTTGATTTAAAGGAATCTCAAATAGTACAGGCACATTTTCCAGCTATCTTTTAATATCTCTTCTCTCTTCTGCCACGGTAACTGTTTTAGCTATCAAGTAGCCAACAAGCTGTACACTATTTCTCAAACCTCTCTTACAGCTGGATATAGACATGTGAAAACATTCTAGCCACTAGAATGTGGGATTGCAAATCCTGAATTGTGCTCTTAAATAGAAAGGAAAAATATGGACAAGTTTATGTGATAATAACAAGAGAGCTAACAAAGCTAAAATATATATAGATGTGTAACATCTAAGGCATCTTGGGAGAACAATAAAAGGTAGAGAAATTATCAGATATTAAGGTTAATTAAAAAGATATCATAACTAATATAAAATGGTACTGATGTGAAGAAAGACAACTGAACAAAACAGTCTAGAAACAGACTCATTTCTACATGAATATTTAATTTAAGGCAAGAGGAGTACTATATGGAAATGGGTAAGACAGTCTTTTCAATAAATGGTGTGAGGTCAAAAAGATATCTACATGGGAAAAAAGAAAATAACTTCACACAACACACAAAAATCAATTCAGATACGTTGTGGATCTAAATGTGCAAGGGACATCAACAAATATTCCAGAAAAAAGCAAGAGAATATCATCAAAGTCTTACGGTAGTGAAAGATTTTCTTCAATAGGACACACAAAAAAAACATAAACCATTAAAGGAAAGAATGAATCATAAGATTATATTAAAGTTAAGAACTCTTGTTCACAAAAGACCCCAATAAAAAAGTGAAAAGCCAACCCACAGAGTGGGAGAAGGTATTTGCATCATGGACCAACTGACAAAGGGCTGTGTTGAGACTACATAAAGAACTTCCATAATCAGTAAGAAATAAAAGGCAAACCAAGAGAGAAGTGGGCAAAGGATTTATAGGCACTTCACAAGAGGATATTCAAACAGCCAGTAAATATATGAAAAGTGTCCTCTTACCAATCATCAGGGAAAGAAAAATTTAAAGTATTACACCTGTGACATACCAAAATGTTTTACTGACATGTGAAAGACTGACAACACCAAGATGAATGAAGATGTGGAGAGACAGGAATGCTTCCACACAACTGATAGGACTGTAAAGGAGTATAATCACTTTGGGAACCTATTTGGCTTTAGTTAAATTGACTATTCACATACTTAATCATTCTTAGGTATATAGTCAACAGAAATACTTATGACATGTACACCAAAGACATCTACAAGAACAGTCACAACAAACTGAAAATAATCCAAACTTCATCAACAGCAGAATGATAAATACACTGCTGTGCAGTCAGAAAGTGGAACATCTATATACAAATAAACTACTGCTATATGCAACAATTTAGAAAAATATCACAAATATAATGGGAAATGAAAGAAATCAGAGACTAAAGGCCATAATTCAATGGTTCCATTTATATAAAAGTTCAAAACCTGGAAAAATCAATAGTTTTAATGGTTTCCTTTGGGAAAAAGTGAAAGCACAGTGGCAATAGGGTGCTTCAAAAGAGCTGGTAATGTCTGTCTCTTGGGTGGTGATTACACCAGCATGTTCATTTTGTTACTATAAATTGAGCTGAATGTTATAACTGGTGCATTCCCCTATATATGCATTACATTCCAACTAAAAAGTCAAAACAAAAAAGTAAAGAGAGTCTCAGCCTTTGTCCTCTCCTTCTTCCTACTACAGATGGAAATAAGATGATAAAATTGGAGCAGCCTCCTAAGGCACAGGTAGAAGCCACAAAATGAGATGGTGGATTTACGTTCTCAGCTCTGGAAAAAATTTCCTATCTCTTTAACGGTTACAGGAGAGAAACAAAATTTCTATTAACACATTGCTTAAACTATAAATGTTTTAACATCTCTTTTAACAGCAGTTTTAGACTGAACCGTAACCAATATATGTGAAAATATAAGCCTAAACAGAGAAAATAATATTTTTATTTATAGGTAGTTCAGGGTTTGCTTGATTGATAGAGGGAGAGGAGATGTTATAGTTGACTCTATACTATAACTGCAACCTATATAAGCTCCTAGGCCATAATCTGATTTATATCAAAATGAACAAAAATACTGAGTTGCTATTACACTTAATAATTACAAAATATAAATGATGTTCTTGGACCAAAAAGATTGTACTGGCTTTATTTTGCTTTTGTTCTATTCAAAACACTTAATGGGGTGTATGGATTAGATGGTAATAATGGATCAGTATTCTCTTGATTTTCACTAGGATACTGCAGTTGTTAGAAAGTGTTATTGTATTTAGGAAATATATGCTTAAGTATTTGGGACATCAAGTCTGAAATCTACTGTCAAATGAATGAGTAAAAATTTTAACATGAGAGACAAAGGAGAGATGAAAAGAGAGAAAGGGAGAAAGAGGGCAATGTGATATAGACTTAACTGGGGA
The DNA here is from genome assembly GCF_910594005.1 of Cervus elaphus. Lineage (NCBI taxonomy): Eukaryota > Metazoa > Chordata > Mammalia > Artiodactyla > Cervidae > Cervus > Cervus elaphus. The sequence continues at coordinate 43,176,148 of NC_057825.1, read as the reverse complement.
AGCAAGGTGAAGGATATACTAGAGGCTTTTTTTTTTAAATAATTCTGGCAACTTTTCTGTAAATCTGAAATTATTTCAAAATAAGTTTTAAAAAGTAATATTAAAAAGACAGTGTGACCCACTTGGAAACTCATGCCTTTGAACAACTGAAAACTGTAAACCAAATACATCTTTACTATATATACAAAATACAAAGGTGATACAGTAAAAGAAAGAAACATAACTAAGGAAATACTGACCTGAGTTCCAGGACAGGTTCTGCCACTAATGACTTTAAATAAGCCATCTAAACTCTCCAAATTGGGGGCATTTAATTAAATCGTTTCTTTCCAGACTTAAAATTCTGTAATTCTCAATTATTTCCAAAACACACCTCCTTACCTTACATAAATTTTCAAAAATATATGTTTCATAAAATTTATTTATTTTTGTTAAATTACAAAAGACCAAAGTATACATGGTTTTTCAATAAAATGAAGAATCAGTTTTATTTAAACCATTAATAAGATGACTCAAAGTCTTGTTAATCTGGCAACAGTCACCATACTCACATAATATCCACAGCTCCTGGAGTAACAGATGATGATATCAGCTCTTTGCTGGATGAAGAATCAGTAGTACATTCTGGTTCAGATACAGAATCACTGCTGCAGGGCTCACTATTTGGAGATGCATTTCTTTGAGAGGTAGTATCTATGGCTATAGGTGTTAATTCACTCTCACTGAATGCATCACTTATAAACATGCCTTCATGGATTAAATAAGCCACTTCTGTGTCTAGTGAATTATCTTTTGCAGCATTTTTCTGTTGTGAAATCTCTTCCAATTCTCTAGTCCTTTGGTTTTTATCAAGAACTGAGAGAACAACACTATGAATGATATTTAAGGTTGCCTAGAAGAAAACAGGATACATTTTTAATTGATAGAAAATATTTTGTACCCAAGGTTTCAAAAGTGAACTGTGTGTGTATGTTTGAGCATTTTACAAATGAGTCAAGGTCATGCATATCAGAATTTCTATCTTCAATTACACAATAAAAGTGACTGATGAAAAAAGAACTGCTGAAGAGATGGGTTCCCTAAAGTTTAGGCATAGGGCTATACTTACAAATTAATTTTGTAAATAGCGATCTCCCTAAAATACAGTGCATATTTCTCTCACTTCTTAAATAGGCTACATTTAATATAAGTTGCCTATCAGATGATCATATTCATTGATGTGCTTACTTAAAAAGAAAACACAATCCCTATTCCTTATCATATCTACTTTTATATCCATTTCTCCTCATCTCACATCTTTTTTCACTCATTCTTATTCTTTTAAATTTCACTGTTTCCATCTCAGTACCTTTGCTGTTTCCTCTGCCGGGAATGCTCTTCACCTTAATGTTTACATACATGTTTCCTTTTCATCACTAAGGTTCTTGCACAAATGTCACTTCCTCAAAGAAGCCTCCTCTAACTCCTACCAGTAATCCTATCCCATTAATCAGTTTTTAAAAAATATCAGTTATTGCTATCTTTTAATTCTTTAGTTCTAGGTCTCTTTCCACTATAGTGTTAGCTCCATGAGATACTGTATCCTACTGCCTAGAACAGTAAGTACTGTGCATGGAGGAGGTATTTAATAAATACTGAAAGGTAGATGAATCAAGAGTAAATTTATGTAAATTAATGTCTTCATGGACTACTAAGAAATAAGGAGCTATATTCCTACTTTAACATTTAAGGTTGAACTCTCATAACTAGCTGTCCCTTTCTCAAAATTCTTGATTTCTTTTTCAGGATCTACATGGTTCTAGGGAAGCAGACTCCAAATGTAAGTCTCCAAAGATAGGATAAGGGTCTAAGGTGGGCCAATCAGCAAACGAACCACCTGAGCTTAAAGCTAAAGAAGATACATAGAAAACAGACTGAGAGAAACACAGGGGAACAAAACTAAGGCTTGATAATATTATCAGCTTCTCTATTAAACACCTAAAGGTTGACCCACCTATGGATTTTTTTTAGTTATATGAACTAATAAATCCCCTTGTTTAAAACACTCTGTGTTTCCTGTTTATTTGGGACTAAATGTACTCTAAGTGAATACATACAGTATTAGACAGATTCTGAGCCTTCGAGTCTATGAATACTGCATATCTTCTCCGCTCATCAGTAACTTCTCTATTGTCACAAACCTGCTCCCTGCTATACTATTCCATTGCTGCTTTTAATCCTTACTGCTGTCTTAATCTTTAATATGCTACCTCTCCCATCTTCATTTCTGCCTTTCTTCTTCCTTATCTCTTCTCTCTTGGTGATTTTCTTTCTAAAAAAATTTTCTCATTAAAAAAAAAGTTAAACATAGTCTTTCTCTCCCCCAGCAACTAATCTGCACCTCCCCCACAGGAGCACAGCTCTGCAAACTGAGTCCACCTTCCGGGAGCAGGCTCAGCCCTGCGTAGCCACTCACTATGCTCCCAGCCTCCTGTCACAGGACTCGAAATGAGAAGAAAATCCAGACCCAAACCAACCAGTGCATAGCATTTTTTGACCACAGTGACTGGGTATGTGACCTAAATTAGCCCAATGGATTAAAACTAAGGACTTTCATTCGATGACTGAAGAAGAAAAAATCTTGTTCTAGGAGGTATAGTATACAAATGTGGAAGACTTGAAACTGTTATATATAGACATTTTGCTACAATTAGGTTACTTTAAAAGTGAAGTCAAAAAAGAGGAGGTAGAAATGAAATAAAACAGTAAAACTAATCAAGAAAACAATGACCACACCAAAACTGAAGTCTATAGTTTTTGGACTAATTTAAGTTCCTCAAGTCAATACATTACTTTTATTGTTTAAATTAGTTTGATTCGAACATTTTGCCACTTTTAACAGACAACATCTTAGCTAATACAATAAGTTTTCTATATACAGTGTATTAGCTGTTCTCTTAGGGGTTCTTCTTCACTGTTTTCACCATATCTACAAGTTTTAAAGGTGTGTGATTATTTTTTTTCCAAGTCCGGAATCATGCTTGTTTAAGAACCCCAGAAGATTTCACAATACATAATAGATTCAACAGTAGGGTAAAGCAACTATACTCCAATAAAAAATTTCAAAATATTAATAATAAAAATAAAGTGCTCAGAATAGTGCCTGGCACAAAGTAACTACCTAATAAATGTATTTTTTTAAAAAAGTAGGTACATGATTTACTTTCTGAACTTTCCTATTGCATCAATTTATAGTTAAGTTCATGTTTAAATACCAGAACAACTAAAATAATTTTTTCCAATCTTGAGAATAGTGGATGAAATAATCTGGTAACCATATTGATTAAGTCTCTAAAATGATAGTCCAGAACTGTCTATGTAACAAGTTGAAAATCTAAGAGTTAAATATTTCTTGAAAAGACTGTCAAGCTTCATTTAAGGATTATTTTCTTTTTCAGCTATACAAATCATTCTAAACTATGGGGTATAAACAATAAACAAAAATTCTAATAAAAATTCAAAATACAATTAATGCCCCCAAATAAACATACAAACTTGTGGTCAATTAATCTACAATAAAGAATATAAGAATATACAATGGAGAAGAGACAGTCTCTTCAACAAGTGGTACTGGGAAAACAAGCTACATGTGAAAGAATGAAATCAGAACACTAACACCATCTACAAAAATAAACTCAAAATTGATTAAAGAACTAAATGTAAGACCGGATACTATAAAACTCCTAGAGGAAAACACAGGCAGAATGCTCTTTGACATAAATTGCAGCAATATTTTTGTGGAGCTGATGCCTAGAGTTATAGAAATAAAAACAATAATAAACAAATAGGACCTAATTAAACTTAAAAGCTTTTGCACAGCAAAGGAAACCACAAACAAAATGAAAAGACTGGGAGAAAATATTTGAAAATGATGTGACCTATAAGGAATTAATTTCCAAAATACACAAACAGTTTATATAGGTAAAAAAAAAACAAAACACCAAATCAAAAAATGGGTGGATCCAGACAGTTCTCCAAGAAGACACACAGACAGCCAAAAGGCACATGAAAAGTTGCTTGATACTGCTAATTATTAGAGAAATACTATCCATAACCACAATGAGGCATCACCTCACACTGATCAGAATGGCCGTCTTCAGAAAGTATACAAATAATTAATGCTGGAGAGGATGTGGAGAAAAAGGTTCCTTCTGACACCACTGTTGGGAATGTAATTTGTGCAGAAACTATGGAAAACAGTATGGAAGTTCCTTAAAAAACTAAAAATAGAGTTATCATGTGATCCAGTGATCCCTCTCCTGGGCATATATCTGGAGAAAACTCTAATTAGAAAAGATGTATGCAACCCAATATTTATAGCAGTACTATTTACAATAGCCAAAACATGGAAATGTCCACTGACAGATAAATGGGTAAAAAGATGTGGTAAATATATACAATGGAATATTATTCAGCCATAAAAAGAATGAAAAATGCCATCCATCCATGCAGCAACATGAATAGATCTGGAAATTATCATACTAAGTGAAGTTAAGTTAGATACAGAAAGACAATACCACATACCACATGATGTCACTTATGGGTAGAATCCAAAAAAAAAAGAGAGATACAAATGAACTCATTTACATAAAAGAAATAGACTCACAGACATAGAAAACAAACTTACGGTTACCAAAGGGGAAAGGGCAGGGCAGGGGGTGGATAAATTAGGAGTTTGGGATTAGCAGATACAAACTATATAAAACAGGTAAACAATGGTCCTACTGTATAGCACAGGGAACTATATTCAACATCCTGTAATAAACTATCATGGAAAAGACTATGAAATGAATACATGTAACTGAATAACTGAATCACTTTTCTGTATACCAGAAACTAATACAACACTGTAAGTCAACTATACTTCAATTACAAAAATGTAATGACTCTTTTTGTAGAAAACTTAGGGAAAAAAGAAAAGAATGAATAACAAGTTTAAATTACACATAATTCTACCATCTAAAGATAACCACAAAAAGACAAGCTATCTTTGGTCTATGCAGATGAAGAGGTAAAAAAAAAAAACAAAATGTTTTTAACAGCTAAGAGCACACTACATAAATAGGTCTCTGTCTTGCTTCTTCACTTAATGTTATAATGTATGCATTTTCTTCAATCATTAAAAATCTTTGCCTGCATGACATTCTATGCTAGTGAGTATACTAGGCATAACTAATTTTACCATTTCTATGCTAGACATCAGAGTTCTTTCCAATTTGTAGTTATTTAAAAATCTTCATTAAAAATGAAGTTTCTAATATTATGTTTCAGTGAAATCATGCCCTACAATGAATCACAAACTTTTCCAAGGAAAAATTACTGTATTTAAAAATCAACCATCTTCAAAGACGTTTTACAACAATATTAGTTTAAGTGGCCTAAAGGTGAAAATGAGAAGCTACAATTAGGACAAATCACTGTTTTCATATAGCACATACATCAAATAGTAATTTAGCTTAGTTTAACTGATATAGAATCTACAAGTAAGATGGCTATTTTAAAAATTACTGGCAAAAAGTTGGCCAACTCCAACTATGCAATGTAGGAGTTCTATATATCCAGAAGTGTGTGATGAAGTCACGGTGGGAATGTAAGAAAAAGTGAAAACATGGCCTTATACTGTACAATTCACAGATACAGGTATGATATCTATCACTATCAATAGATAAGATCAACATTTTGGCAGGAGTCTAAATTAAATGCAATGAATCACATTTTATAAAAACTTTTCCCATTTCAACCAGAAAGCTTATATATGTGATGTAGAGCATCATCCCAATTTTAATAAGAAAGTCATTTTATAGATAAATACCTAAGTACCCTGGATCATTTTTAATATGAAACTCAGGAGGTGCCAGGGATCTTGACTAGAACATAAACGCAATATTGACACCTGATAATTCAAAGAATATCACATTTCACTAACAGCCTCTTATGTTCAGTAATTCCTAAGGACTGTCTTACTAAAAAAGTAATAACATGTTGGTAATCCCAACAAACATATATTAGAGTCTATGACATCTTTTCTTCTGAAAAATGCTGTGTGACATGAGTTCTTTTCCTTATAATGATTGGATTAAAATTAACTGGCTTGACCACAAAGTAATTAAATGTAATGCATGATACATGATTGGATCCCAGGTTTAAAAATGAAATAAAAACCTGCAATAAAGAACATTAGTGAAATAATGTAAATATGAACCATATGTTAAAAATATTATGGTATCAGCATAATATTAATATTAAATTCCTAGAAAAATTAAGTGTTATGGGATAGATTTTTGAGTGTTTCACAATATTTTAACTATAGATAATCTAGACAGATTCAAGCATCACAAAATCACAAAAGGAAATATTACTGTATAATATTTAATGCCAAGTAAGCATATTTCTTTTTAAAATGAAATAAATCATCCAGAATTATAAAAAAAAAGTTATCCAAATACTCTGAAGCGCTTCAAATCTTATTTAAAACAAAGTTCCTTTAGAAAAATTGCAAAAATAAAAAATTTTGTTTTATTCAAATTTTTGTGTCTAGAAAGCCAACAATTTTAGGAATATTCTGGACAAACTGATAAATCACATAAGCTTACCTTAACTCTCTGAAGGAAAATTGTAAACTTGGAGAAAATATCTGTTAGTAAATCAAACCACTGAGGAAAATTCAACATTCTCATCTGATCTGCAAGCCTAGAAAAAAATTCAAACAAAAATAATGACTGTCTTGGGGCGAGTATGATGTTATCTACAAGTTGGAGGAAACTACATTGAATACTATCTAGTAACATAAGAATATAATGCAATTTAATCTCGAATTATACAATAGAGATGAAGAAGTCAATTACTAAACAACTCCTTTTTTAAACATCTCTAAGACATCTTTATCATGTATTAATTCCACGTGAACATGCTTTATGATCATTCAATGTAAAGGGATAGAGAAATAAATAAACTAGGTTAAATGTGGAAAAGACATGCTGGAATAAAAATGAGAAACGTAACAGCTCCCCTAAAAAACGTAATAACCTATCTTTCTAACTACAAACTAAAAGTACTTTTCTATATATGAAGGGTATCATGGCATAGTGGCTAAGAGTATGGGCTCTTGAGCCACAGTGTCTTGGTTCAAGATCCAGCCCTGCCACTTAACTAGTTGTGTGACTCTGGCCAAGTGACTTAGTGAGTGAAAGTCGCTCAGTCATGTCCAACTCTTTTCCAACCCCATGGACGATAGCCTGCCAGGCTCCTCTGCCATGGGGATTCTCCAGGCAAGAATACTGAAGTGGGTTGCCACTTCCTTCTCCAGGGTATCTTCCCAACCCAGGGATTGAATTCACGTCTCCTGCATTACAGGCAAATTCTTTACCACTGAGCCACCAGGGAAGCCCCTATGGAAAAAGTGATAGAAGCTACCACATATGGTAGATGTGAGTATTCAGTCAATAAGTACTCAGGACAATGCACAGTGAATAAAAAAATGCTATGTATTAGCCAATATTTATATATATAATGTTTTTATATATATACACCAAATATTATATTAGTGTAATACATTAAAGTATAGCCAATATTTTTATAGCTGACATCAATCAATTTTTAAAATAAAAAACAGAATTCCATAAAGATATTTCAGAGCACTGTAATAACTTATTACTCTAAATTTTTAATTAATGATGCTACACTTAGGACTTTATTCTCAAAAGGTACTCCTATATATTTGAGATATAGGATGTTCTCTAAGTTAAGAAAATTCCATATGGAAAAAAAAAATTAAAAACTGACTCTCCCTTTAGCAAAGGTCCAATAACTTAATTTTTCCAACTACTAGTGATCCTTGCTTTATTAGGATTGCTTCAACTAATTCTGAACCTGAGCTTAGGTAAGTGTACAAATTAAAACTCCACAATTCTCATTCTATGAACTTGGCCCAGAGAAGATTTACAGTTGTCCATATTACTATTCATATCTTAGACCAGTTAATAAAATTTATATATGTATATAAACAAGAAACCCATAGTCATAAAATACTCATCACTATTTTTCTCAAAGTATCAGAATAGGAATTTCAAGGGAAGACAAAAAATTACAGACATGGGCAATTCTAAGTCATGCATTCAAACTTCTCAAAGCTAATTGCGTTTTAATTATACGGCTAAACAAATTTAGCACTGTTCTTCCTCAGTTTCCACCCTCCATATCTATGTACATCTCCACCCTCTCTCAGCCCTGGGAGGCTGACCTGTGGACTTGGCCAGTGAGGAGCCCTTGCAAAAAGGCTGAGAGGAGGAGAGGGGCTGACAGTGCGGTCTCTGCCCTGGAGTGGTTACCTCAGGATGACTGGCTCCCTCCACTGAACATCAATTCAATTATTACAAGATTATTCTAGCTACTTACATTTTTTTCTCCTTCTGAATTCTATTAATGGCTCTCTTCGTCCCTTAAAGGTACTGCACTATCACTTGTGATTTTCCTGTACTCTGCCCACACTTTAGCAAGTAATTCCTTAACTAAATCCTCCTTATTCTAATGTATTATCATTTCCCTGACTGGTAACCCCAACTTAATATTTATACTTACTTCAAAACAACATCTGTGTCTATATCTTCTATTTGTGAAACTTTATTAATCACACACTGCAAAATTTAAGGAAAAAAATTTGATTAACATCTTTAGAATTGTAAGTACTACATGTTCATTTGTTTATTAATAAGTGCCTCAATGACTATGATAATCATTTTACCAAACCTCTCTTTTGTCTCTTACAGATTGCAGCAGTACACTTACCCTATTAAATAATTATTCCAGGGAATGCTTAAACTGTACTAATTAAAATTTCCTACCACTTAAAACTGTTCAGTTACACACATACACACACAACACATGCACACAAAAAATCCCCATAGAACTATAATTCTTAGGAACATGGTTTAAGCCTCATACTAAAATTCCAAAAGAAATTCACTTTGGAGGTCACATTTCCTCGTAATACATGCAAAAGTTTCAAGTTTTAAAAAAATAAATGCTCAGACTTAGAAGTCTAGCAATTAAAACACAGCAGTTTTTAAAAACTGTTTAAAATATACATACAGAAAACTGAACAAATTATATTTATAGCTCATTATTTATTTTACAAGTGGAATACACCTATTTAAACAGAACTCAGAGTATGAAATTGAACATTACCATTCATCCCTTCTCTTGTTCCCCTCCTGTCACTACTTCCTCCCCAAAGACATTGGTATCCTGATTTCTAACATCATAGACTAATTTGGCCCATGTTTGAATTTTTAGGTCAGTGGAATCATACAGTGTGTACTCTTCTGTGTCTGGCTTCCTTGGTTCCACATTATATATGTGAATATCCATGTTGTTTGTTCCACGTAATTATTCATTCTCATTGCTGTTATACTATTCAGTGATGTAAATATGCTACAATTTTATTTACCTTTCCTACTGATGAAAAAATTTGGGTTTTTCCAGGTTTTTTTTTTTTTATTACAAATATGCGGCCATGAAATGCTTCTGCTGTTTTGGTGGTCTATGTACAAATTTCTGATGGGTAAATTACCTTACCTAGAAATAGAAATGCTAAGTCATAAGATATGTGTATATTTAGTTCTTGCTTGTTTTATTTAAACACTAAAAACTAAAAAATGTACATTTAACCTAATGATGATGATCAGTTAAGCCTAACAAATACATTCAAAATGTTCTTTCTCAAATACAGAAAAACTAAAGTTCAGTGAATGAGATTTATTTGAAAAGTCAAAACAAAAATCAGAGAATACTAAAAAAAAAAAAAACCAATAGATTTTAGTTTACAATGATAATTTCTAAGAGCTCAGGATACGAAGAAATGCTGGTGAGAGTATAAACTATTGGTAAAATCTTTTATAGTAAAAAAAAAAAAGCAATTCAACTCCATGCATCAAACAATGTAAGAATACTTTTCACTCTCTAACCAACAATTCTACTTCAGGAATCAGTTATTAAAAAAACAGTCTTAAATATGGAAAAACTAAACAAACAAAACTTTATACCAAAGTTGTTTGTCACAGTGATCTTTATACTACCAAACAGAAAATGACCTAAATATGTAACACAGAGGAAAGGTTAAACAGGTTTAAGTAACAGGATGTTGATGGAATTTTATATAACCTTTAAAAGTGATCTTTCTGAAGGCTTATGAGGAAATGTTTATGTTATGATTCAAACTGAAATATTTGTACAATTCAAAATTATATATACAGTATGACAGCACCAATGAAAAACACTAGTAACAACTTACACTTTTAAACACTCAAGTGATAATCTTTTTGACTAGCTGGGCTATATTTTTCTTTATTCTAGTTTTCTATATTTAAAATTTTTAAATAAATGAGAAAATATTATGATATGGCATATATTAAAAGATCATGTAAAAATAAACTTCACAAGAGTCTAGACCAAAAATTTATAAAATAAAAAAGTACAATTACCTGTTTAATGATATTCTTTGCTGTAATAATCATTTCTTCACTATATATTTCTAAAAAATTAAGTTTTCTTTGTTTTAAAAGTCCAAATACAAGAGAGATTAGTCTTTCCTATTAAAACAAAAGGGTATACAATGTCACAATTTAAGTACAAAATAATCTCACGGACACTTAGAAGTAGAAATAATCAATTGTTTAACCCTGAAATCTCTATATTGCATATGGTATTTCCTAGAAGCCTTAAAAACCCCTTTCCAAAGCAATCTTGTCATCAGATTTTTGCAGTCATTATTCTAAAACAGGAAAATCCCATCCTACTACAGTAGATCAAATGAAGCTGGTTTGGGGGCAGAACAATATATTTTAGTCTAGTTTCAATAAGAAGCTAGAAAGTATTCTTCTCAAACCCTGATGACGAATAAATACTCTGTAAGCCCTGTGCTTTTAAATTAGTGGTCCACAACACTGGAATGATGACCTGGATTATTTGTGTAAATTAACTGCTAACACAAAAATCTCTTTAACTGATTAGGCTGCTATCAGGGCTTTTTGGATTCTTTACTATTAATAGTTCTTGGCAATAATCAGCATTAAGAAGTTACCAGATAAATTACCAAATATAATGCATTTGTGCATGCACATGCATAAAACATGTTCCTAACAGGTGCTCAGTGAATGTGAATGACAGGTAAAATACCATTCAATAACGATCACTTTTTATATAAGACATACTCCACTACATGCATACACAAGGCTATAAGTTAATTATCCTATATCCACATTTGGAACTTGGGTTATAAGCTATATAAAGACTTTATTTTAATTTCTACTTCTAATTAAGCTATAAAATTATTTATCCTCTAATTTCAAAGGTTAATAAAAAAGTATGGTGCTTTCTAAAGTCACATAGTGAAAGATTTCATAGGTCTCACACAGACTGATACTGAAGATAATTTTGCCCACTATAACCTAAGAAGAATGTTCTATACTAAGGCTGTTAGGAAATAACACTAAGCAATGAGATCAATTTCATTCTAGAATTCAAAGGACATACCTCTTCTAAAATTTGACAGTCATCTTCCAGTGGTCTATTTAAGTCACTGTGAGAATAAGTAGAAAATTCTGCAATCATCATTTTATCTATCAGTTTTTCTAATTCACAAAGCTGTGATCCCAAATGCCTACAAAGGAAGAGGGAAATGTTACCTACATTTACTAAAAACCCAAATTTACTCCACGATCAAGGGATCAACTAGGCAGCAATACGTTTCTAGCTGATAGTACTTGTGCAAGAAGGTGACATTTTAATAAAATGAAGTCTTTTAACTTAACAAAAATAACTGTGACAGTTTCACATTGTCTCCCAAATTCTATTTTTCCCCTTATATCTTTAACCTCCAAACAGTTAATTATGCTATAGGAAACCTGGTTCTACAAAACTTCATGATGTTTTTTTCAGTCCTCTTTGCACAGACAAAATAACCAGCTATTCTAAAGTCCTTTTTCCTCATTAACCACTTACTGAATATAAATGTCAGTGGCTCCTCAGTCATTTATTTATGCAATAAATACAAGCTCATACTGTGTACCAGGCCCTGTTCTGGGTACATATAAATATCTGAAGAACTATAAGGAGAAACTGATTCGCTTAATCTCTGTCACAATCAGTTTGAGTTACTGTGCAATATCCCTCAGGCCATTAAACTGAAAGTCATCAGAATACAAAAATGAAAAAATAAAAATACTGAGCTACAATCTATCCCTGGAACTTGTTCTCATAAAATATAACGTTCCTTTTTAACCTATCTCTTTAATATTTGCAGATCCTAGTTAGGGTTTAAGTGAGAGGGGCTCTAACTTCAGCAGAGTTCTGGGGGTGATAAGGGGAAGTATTACTAAAAAAATGTGGAACCTTTTCCTTGGAAAAAACACATATGGTCCAAATGACAAGAAGGGTTCCATGTAGTTAATCCCTGCTCTGAAGGGAACTAAGGATGAATATCTTCATATCCAAAGGGGTTTTTGCCATACAATTGAATAGTTTCATGAAAACAATGGGTTGAAAAAAACCAGGTAGTCTAATTGGTACAAAGCATTTCAAAACTTAAGTGAAATTTCTCTTAAATTTAAACATTTATAATTAAATAAAAAACATTTTAAAATCTTATGCTACATTTACTTGAAAAACAAACTCAACATTAGCAACTGTCCTGACTCTGACCAGATAGATACAGCACATTTAAAAAAATTAGTCTAAAGCATGTAGCCTTTTAGACAGATCCATTGCTTTTTGTTTATGAACAACATATGGTAAGTAGTATAGTGATAATTTGAAAAAGTATTATAAGTGAAATAATATAAATTTGCATTTTATAATATGAAAATTATATTTCTTACAGCTAATTAGAAGTCTAATAAGGTTCTCATAAATGGTGACATCTCATAATGAACTAATTTAGAACATATCCACTAATATCAACTAAAATACTACCATAAAAGGAATTTGACAGTGTACTGCAAAATTACATAGGCAATTAGCCTTTGACCTAAGAATCTCACTTTCAGAATCTGTCTCAAAAATATATAGGTAAAAATACAAAAGAATGTACATTCATTGCAGCACTGTTGATAATGGCAAAGGAATGGAAACAACCTAAACGCTGATGAACAGAAGGCTAGTTACATCATAACAGACCCTATATATCTGCTAAATACAATCCGCAAGACCCTGCTGCTGCTGCTGCTACTAAGTCACTTCAGTTGTGTCCGACTCTGTGCGACCCCATAGACGGCAGCCTACCAGGCTCCACCGTCCCTGGGATTCTCCAGGCAAGAACACTGGAGTGGGTTGCCATTTCCTCCTCCAATGCATGAAAGTGAAAAGTAAAAGTGAAGTCGCTCAGTCATGTCCCGACTCTTTGCGACCCCATGGACTGCAGACTACCAGGCTCCTCCGTCCATGGGATTTTCCAAGCAAGAGTACTGGAGTGGGTTGCCATTGCCTTCTCCGTGCAAGACCCTATTAACCTGCAATTAATATACTATATACTGCTACAGAGTAGTTTCTCAACCTTTTTGTCATTACTGCCTCCCCAAAACACCCTTTTAGACATTTTTATTCCTAATCATCCCCCATGAAATTTTAATATCACAGATATACTGTATATCCATTTAGGTACCATGGCCTTTGGGGCACAACAAACCATTGTAAAATTCAAGACTTTTTTTTTCACCCTTCAAGAACCAATTTCCCCTCCCTGAGGTGATATTCTCCATTGAGAATGTGTACTATAGCATGATCTACAGGGTATATGTAAGGTAAAAACAGTAAGGTGGAGAAAACTATGTACAGTATGCAATCACTTATGTAAGATGAAGGACAGATAGATGGATAAATATAAACTAAAACTTTTTAAAATGATGACTAACAGGAGTAGATAGAGAGGAAGGGGATCAAGTCAGAAGTTAAATTTCTCTGAATTATCTTCTTTTTCATAGTGTTGACTTTGGAAACATGTAACCACTTAACATAGTTGTAAAACACTGTTATACCTAAAAACAGCAACCCTTAAATATCAAAAGCAAATGAAATAAATGAACTTAACTATGTATCAAACTAGAGGCAAATCTACAAAAGAGGAAATTATTTCAAGTGACTTTAAAACATAGCAATTTATCCAATCATCCCACAAGGGAAACACCTTAAGAAAAAGAAAAAGAAATCCTATGTGTTTGTAGTAATAATATTGTTAGTTCTGACAGCACTCAATGTATGTGTGTGCTAAGTCACTTCAGTCATGTCCGGCTCTGCGACCCTATGGACCGTAGCCCTCCAGGCTCCTCTGTCCATGGGATTCTCCAGGCAAGAATACCAGAGTGGGTTGCCATGCCCTCCTCCAGGGGATCTTCCCAACTCAGGGATCAAACCCACGCTTCTTACATCTCCTACATTGGCAGGTGGGTTCTTTACCACTAGCATCACCTGGGAAGCCCAATTCTATATATATTGTTGGATAAAACAAATGAGTAATTATATTGGTGTCATTAGGAAGAACAGTTTTCAGCCTGCTGGAAAGGTAAATATATATGCAAAATTGAAGAAACAAAAACTCTACAGTCCTAAATTTATCAGTATACAGTGGAACTATCCTGGAACATTCCTGGAACAAACTCATATGTTTTCTTTAAAAAGGATATTTTATTTTCTAGCTCTACCCTAGCTTTACCCACTAAAAAGGCTTGGAGATCATGACCAATCAGCCTTTGACCAGAGGTGTAGCAAGGAACACCTTGCTACAAGGAACACCTAGACTATAATTTCTAAGTACCATTTCCTACTAAAAGAAACTAGGGCTCCTTAGAGAAATGGCAATTTGCAAATCTGGAACAGAAAAAGTGTAACATGAACATCCCGTCATAACATGAAGTAAGAAAACCATCAACAACTACTCAAAGAATCAAAAGGATTTGAGGAGGTTCCTATAAAAGAACAAAATGAATACCAATGAAAATTTCTAAAAGCAAAAAACTTGGGGCTTCCTTGGTGTCTCAAGTGGTAAAGGACCCTTCTCCCAATGCAGGAGACACGGGTTTAATCCCTGATCCAGGAGGATCCCACAGGCCACAGAGGAACTAAGCCCATAAGCCACAACTATGAGCCTGTGCTCTAGAGCCTGAGAGCAACAGCTACTGAAGCCCATGAGTCCTAGATCCTGTGCTTCAAAAGAGAAGCCACCGCAACGAGAAGCTCACATACCACAACGAGGAGCAGTACCCACTCACAAATAGAGAAAGCCCACTCAGTAACAAAGACTCAGCACAGCCAATAAATACAGGTTTAAAAAAGATAAAAAAGTAATATTTCAAACATATATAAAACCATGTGCTTATAAAACACTTGGAAGATGCTAGATTTTCAATTCATTATTTCAAAAACTACCAGATAAAGGAAAAGAACCTAGAATTTATCTTGCCTATCCTTGTAAGAACTGTCCTTCAGAATTACCAAATAATTGTTATGGAGAAATATGGCTTTACAGAAATATTCCATTAATAAATGAATAAGGAAGTTTAGAATTAGAATATCATGACTTGCAACCCACAATGAGATGATAAATCTAGGCAATGATCATCAAATGGCTGCTAATATCATAAAAAGAGACAACCAGATATATGATTTCTAAGAAAAACTTAAACCTGATCAAGCCTTTAAATCTAACTACACGTTTATAGAAAATATAGGCAAAAGGAAACCTGCTAATAAGCATGTGGATGAAGTTAGCAAAATCCAGACTGTGAGAAGCACTACAAAGATAATTTAATTTCTTCAATAAATATTTTGAAAGGGGAAAAATGAGAAATGGAGAACAATATATCAAGAAACCCTTGAAATGTGTCAACCAATTGTAATATATAGTTATATTTAGAACCTATTTCAACAGACACACTATGAAAAGAATTTTGAGAAGTAGGAAAATTTGAACACTGACTAGCTATTTGAAACTATAAATGATATTAGAATTATGTTTTTAAAGATCCTTATCTTTCAAAGATACATAATGAAATACTTATGGATGAAATGAAATGATATTTTGGATTTGTTTCAAAATAATCCAAGAATTAGGGGGAGGAATATGGAGAAAACAAACTTGGTCTCGAGTTGATAATTCACAGGTGATATGCAGTTTACCTAGCTTCATACAACTCTCTTCATATAATTTCCTCTATTTTTGTGTATGTTTCAGTTTTCAACAGCTTTTTAAAAAGCAGTAATAGGGTAGGATATAAATCCACATAGAACTTTAACAATGCTTGGTTCTCAATTAATTTTTATAAAGATCATAAATTCCTTTTTAATGTTGACTAGAAGTTACCACTCAAATATGTGTTACCTTCAGGTATAAGCAGTCCTCAGCAAATCCTAACAAATAATTATGGTAGGAAGTCCACAGGACTGTATCTAGCAATATTCAGCATAATAATTTAAATGTCAGGTTCTATTCAACCTCAGATACTATTGAAAATAACTGAGTACTTTCATTTCTATGCATCTTAAAGTAATTTTAAAGTCTGATAAATAAAGAACAGATATTAATTTCAATACTACTATCAAATAATATTTATTATGTACTCACAGGTATAAGATAACATATATTAAAAGATTTAAGTGAATCCTTAAACAAAACTTCTAGAGTTATAAGGTTTTATAAGATTCACCTTTTCGTCCTTGCTCTGTTTACAATATTTTTGACTACTTTAACAATAGATGCAATTACACTGAACATTATTAACCTTACCAAAAATATTTAATAGATAGATCCATTAACAGTTCATTTTAAAAGTATGAGAAGTGGGCAGCAGAGGATGAGATGGTTAGATAGCATCACCAACTTAATGGACATGAATCTGAGCAAACTCCAGGTGACAGTGGAAGACAGAGGAGCCTGGCATGATGCAGTCCGTGAGATCACAGGGTTGAACACAACTGAACAACAAAAGCAACACCACCCTAATAACCACGTGCAGTAATAAGAGCGGCGAACGACATATACTGAAATGACAATAACTAAAAACAGCTTTCTAAAAACATACACAGGTCCATATATCTGGCAATTCTAATACTTGCTACTTTAATATGCCTCAATTTGTACATGAATTCAACTCTTCTAAGCTGTGGGTTCACAACAATGACTTTGTGCTGCTTTTATCAGAGAAACTTACATATCAATAAACCCAACAGATTTTATAGTGGTGGTGGCAGTAAGTAGTAACAAAAAAAACTAACAGTGGTGAAAACTGAGAAGAGGTTCTACATAAACCTTTACAATAAGACACAGCAAATGACATTATACCCCTGAATTTCAACATAACTCAATCTTTTCTACATGAAATCTGCAATATATCAAGGATCAAATATATTTTCATATATATTTTATGTGAAGAATAAATGCTCTTTATAAATGCGCATGTCCTAAAAAATATTAGAAAGATACATGAGCAAAAGGTAGACAACTAGAATATTTGAAAGTCTTTAAAAAATTATATGCCCTTTTTCATGAAGAACATTTTGTCCTCTGAGTTAAGATACAAACAAAAAAAGTGAGCCTGAAAACAAAGGTAAACTCTTCTTTGCATTTCAGCTCAAGATGATTACAAGATTATAAAATTTTTACTTTGCCTTCCAATAAATCATAATCTACTAGGAATAAATATTCAACCTTGTTCTTAAACATTTTCCAGATGGCTTTGGATAACTATACTCTTAATCAATATTATTGGGCATAAACTAATGAGTCAAGAAAATGAAATAAACTGCATGACCTTTGGAGTAAAAATTAGAATAGTTTCAGAATTTGCGCTCAGCAGGCAAGCATTTAATCTCTGTTTCTATTTCTCTGTTCAGAGGATAAAGCATTCTACTTTGTAGAATCAGTTGCTAATATTCATCAACATTTTAATTACATAGTAGTGACAAGTGAAAAACAGTTTGTTATTACAGAAGTCCATTTTGCTAAAATACTGACAAAATTTTTATTTAAAAAATATATTCCATGCACACATTTAAAAGAGAAATATTTAAAATTTCAGAGGTAAAGGGTAAACTAAAAATCATTTCGTCAGCCTGGGTTCCCATGCTGAGAAAATCAAAGTAGACTCCAAAGGACTACCAACCACCCAAATTTGATGGTAAAATTTTATGTACAGGTATATTTTTATGGAAAGAAGGTCCAACCACAGCTTAAAATAGATTTTCAAAGAGATTTGTAATCCAAACTTCTGTAAACATAAATGTCTGAAGAAGGTTTTTCCCCTAAGGTTAAACTCCATAGCAATCTGTACATTCATCATCATACTGTACTGCGCTGTATCATAACTACCTCGTAATTTCTGTATCCCTACTGACAAATAAATTGCAGAAATAGAGCAGGAAGCAACTCTGCTTTGTTCATGGCTATAGTCCCAGTATTCTGCCAGGTGTCTCTCATGTAACAGACGATCAATTACCATTTCTAAAATAAATGAATCAATCATTCACTTGCATAATTAAATTTGGGCCAATTTTTTTAAAGTGCTTTCTAAATAAATATTCCAATTACATACTCTTAGTAAGAACTTATATTCAATTAAAATAATTTTATATTTAAGATAAAGTGAAAGTCGCTCAGTCGTGTCTGACTCTGACACCATGGACTTTAGCCTGCCAGGCGCCTCTGTCCATGGCATTCTCCAGGTCAGAATACTGGAGTGGGTAGCCGTTCCCTTCTCCAGGAGGTCTTCCCAACCCAGGGATCGAACCCTGGTCTCCCACATAGCAGGCAGATTCTTTACCGTCTGAGACATCAGGGAAGCCCAAGAATACTAGAGTAGGTAGCCTATCCCTCCCAGGAATCAAACCATGGTCTCCTGCATTGCAGGCGGATTCTTTACCAGCTAAGCCACCAAGAAAGCCCATATTGAAGATTTCATTCAATTAAGCAGGCCTGCAAAGTCCTTGTTGAAGTCTTATCTGCTGGAAAACCCTTCTAAATCTTTTACTACGGAGTGACTACAGAGAAGTTTTATGGAAGATGTGCTCTGTAACATAATACATTCTGAAGGTTTTCAGAATTTATTAAGAAATTTTGATGACTTAAAACTGGTCTGATCTGATCATTTGACATGATCACACATAAAATAACTAAAACCCTAATTTTAAAGGTATTTTCAAAATAGAGCCTCAAAAGAAATTTGGTCTCTTCCATCATCACGTGAAATTTTTTGCAATGTGATAGACTGCAAAAGAGAAATGAATTTCAATAATTATCAAATTTAAAACTTATTCAATAGCTTTTAAAATGAAGTGGTATTCCTTTCTTCACTTTCTCTACTTTGACATAAAGCCGTTTCAACATTTTCAAAATGTTATCAAAGTTGTGACTGGCCCTTTATCAATTTTATCTACTAGAGAATGTAATTTTACTTCTTTATCCAAATATCTCTTTCAGAATTTTCCACAGTTTACTGTGATCTACACAGTCGAAGGTTTTGGCATAGTCAATAAAGCAGAAATAGATGTTTTTCTGGAACTCTCTTGCTTTTTAAATGATCCAGCGGATGTTGATAATTTGATCTCTGGTTCCTCTGCTTTTTCTAAAACCAGCTTGAACATCTGGAAGTTCACGGTTCATGTATTGCTGAAGCCTGGCTTGGAGAATTTTGAGCATTACTTTACCAGAGTGTGAGATGAGTACAACTGTGTGGTAGTTTGAGCTTTCTTTGGGATTGGAATGAAAACTGACCTTTTCCAGTCCTGTGGCCACTGCTGAGTTTTCCAAATGTGCTGACATTATTGAGTGCAGCACTTTCACAGCATCATCTTTCAGGATTTTAAACAGCTCAACTGGAATTCCATCACCTCCACTAGCTTTGTTCATAGTGATGCTTCCTAAGGCCCACTTGACTTCACATTCCAGGATGTCTGGCTGAGTGATCACACCATCGTGATTATCTGGGTCATGAAGATCTTTTTTGTACAGTTCTTCTGTGTATTTTTGCCACCTCTTCTTAATATCTTCTGCTTCTGTTAGGTCCATACAATTTCTGTCCTTTATTGAGCCCATCTTTGCATGAAATGTTCCCTTGGTATCTCTAATTTTCTTGAAGAGATCCCTAGTCTTTCCCATTCTACTGCTTTCCTCTATTTCTTTGCACTGATCACTGAGGAAGGCTTGCCTGTCTCTCCTTGCTATTCTTTGGAACTCTGCATTCAAATGGGTATATCTTTCCTTTTCTCCTTTGCTTTTCGCTTCTCTTCTTTTCACAGCTATTTGCAAGGCCTCCTCAGACAGTCATTTTGCTTTTTTGCATTTCTTTTTCTTGGGGATGGTCTTGATCCCCGTCTCCTGTACAATGTCACGAACCTCCGTCCATAGTTCATCAGACCACCTGACCTGCCTCTTGAGAAACCTGTATGCAGGTTAGGAAGCAACAGTTAGAACTGGACATGGAACAACTGTTTCCAAATAGGAAAAGGAGTATATCAAGGCTGTTTATTGTCACCCTGCTTATTTAACTTATATGCAGAGTACATCATAAGAAATGCTGGGCTGGATGAAGCACAAGCTGGAATCAAGATTGCCGGGAGAAATATAAATAACCTCAGATATGCAGATGACACCACCCTTTCGGCAGAAAGTGAAGAAGAACTAAAGAGCCTCTTGATGAAAGTGAAAGAGGAGAGTGAAAAAGTTGGCTTAAAGCTCAACATTCAGAAAACTAAGATCATGGCATCTGGTCCCATCACTTCATGGCAAATAGATGGTGAAACAGTGGAAACAGTGTCTGACTTTATGTTTGGGGGCTCCAAAATCACTGCAGATGGTCACTGCATCCATGAAATTAAAAGACACTTACTCCTTGGAAGGAAAGTTATGACCAACTTAAACAGCATATTAAAAAGCAGAGACATTACTTTGCCAACAAAGGTCTGTCTAGTCAAAGCTATGGTTTTTCCAGTAGTCATGTATGGATGTGAGAATTGGACTATAAAGAAAGCTGAGCATCAAAGAATCGATGCTTTTGAACTGTGGTGTTGGAGAAGACTCTTGAGAGTCCCTTGGACTCCAAGGAGATCCAACCAGCCCATCCTAAATGAGATCAGTCCTGGGTGTTCTTTGGAAGGACTGATGTTGAAGCTCAAACTCCAATATTTTGGCCACCTGATGCGAAGAGCTGACTCACTGGAAAAGACCCTGATGCTGGGAAAGATTGAAGGTGGGAGGAGAAGGGGATGACAGAGGATGAGATGGTTGGATGGCATCACCGACTCAATGGATGTGAGTTTGGGTAAACTCTGGGAGTTGGTGATAGACAGGGAGGCCTGGTGTGCTGTGGTTCATGGGGTCACAAGGAGTCGGACACAACTGAGCGAATGAACTGAACTGATTCAAATATCTCTGTAAATATTGGTCCTTATGATTTTTTTTTTATTTTAGTAAGACTAAAATTTCAGAATGATAATATTAAACAGGTCAATCTAGAAGAAAAAATAGCCATGTAACTCTAAATACATTCATACTTTTTCAGTTTTCATTACGCACTAAAATTTATCCTTTGAAAATTTAACATTATTTTTAATGGCTTACTTAATGGACATACCGGAAACTATGAATGCCCTGAAGTTCCTGCTGTAGAACCTCTTGTGTTGTTGCTATTAAGTCCAATGCTCCAACAAATTCAGAAGTAGATAACAACACCTGTACTGTAGGCTGAGTCTGGTGTACAGTGGCCATTAATTTCAGTTTATTATATACTTTAACACAATTATTTCTGGTAAGTGCCAGTCTTAAAATGTGTAGTGATCCTTCACACATTACTTTATCAATCTGTGCAATTTTATCTCGAAGCATTTTTACAGCCTGGGAAGTTTTCTTGAGGTAGTCCTGCAATTCATGTTGAGAGGTCATTGCATGAAAAAATGCTTCTGAACGTAGAGAGATCTGGTGAGCAATGTTTACTTCCACAATATCCAGATAATGGCTCAGCTTAAGAGGAAAGAAAAAAAAAATCACAGAATTATAAGTACACCTTAACTATCCAAATGTTTTCTGAAAATGATACAATATTTCTACATGTATTTTAAATCCCATTTTGTGAACCATTAGACTATATGATGCTTGATACTAGGCACACAAAATAGAAAGGCGATGAAAGGTAGAGCCCAAAGATTAATAAATGTAAGACAAAATCATAGAAGGTGATTTACCTTCTTCCTCTGCTCCTGCCATTACTGCCCTCCAAACACCAACTACTTTCTAGAAAGTAAAAGTACCCCACAGTCACCTCAGAGTATAACCTAGTTTCAGAAGTTCCAAGATCTGAGAGAGAGAAGATTGATTTCCTTAACCTCTACACATCATCACTATCACCAATATCAAGTCATTTATCTGACTGAAAGATAATTATAGGTTATCATTTATTGACTGCTTCCTTCTATGTATCAGGCACTGGTATTTTATATATATATATATAATTTACTCATTTTAACAGTCTTAGAATACAGGTTTTATTATTATTTTCTTTTACAGATGAAGATACTAAGGCTCAGAAACATTAAATTACTTGAATAAAGTCATATAATTAGTAAGCAGAAAAACTGAAATTTAAGCTCGTGTTTGTCTAACTCAAAAACTGAAGTTCTTTCTACTGCACCATGCTGCCTCAAAACACTACAGAATTCATGAAAGACTGGCGATCAAGTCACCAATTGTAGAATGTACCAGAATTCATTTGGATCTTTTTTTTTCAGGGCTGTTTATTTTACATTTCAGCAATTATTCTTTTATCAATTTGTAAAATCCAGGTTATTTCCAATGTGCTTTCCTCTTAAATGATTGATAGATGCCTAAAACAATTAATTCATATATATTTTATCGGTAACACTATCAAAATTAATTCCTAGAGTAACATATATTAAAAATGCTTTCTAATTTCAAATATGGACTCCTAAAACTTGAGTTGTCTTTTCTTCCTTCAAAACTGCATATGTCTTTTTTTGGCTACATTATCTTTCTATTTCTCTCCCACTTTTTTACTTTTAGAGTCTTCAACCCATAGCTCAAACTTTAAGAATTGTCTCTGAACATCTCAGAAGAATTCACAGTTAAAGGGTTAATGGGCTTTCTACATTTAGGACTCATAAAATTAGGAGATTATTTGGTCACCAAGCTTGTTTCCTTAAAACTATGCAGGATGATGCATATCTTCAATAAGACTCCTTCAATAGTCTATTCATAAATAGGTTACAAACAAGACATTCCTTTATAGTTTAAATCTCTTGATTTATACTCTTTTGCTGTTGTTCTTTTTATCTTCAATGACTGCTCATTTATTTACCTAAAAAGCAATTAGGGATGAAAGTATTTAGGTACATCACAAGCTAAGGTAACTCAATTTTCAGGAAATAGAGAACAAGGAACTCCTTTAGGACAGTGCTACTCAGGATGCAGTTCATATGCTGCTGTCAGTTTGCAAACCGTTCAGAGGTCCATGATGAAATAAGGAACTTTGCTAGAATTTTTCACAGAAAGACTTTCTTAATGAAGGAAGCAGTGCAATGATTTACATTCTAAACCAAACTCGTTAATCTCATCGCAGAACACAACTTTGGATAGCAGAACTACAATAAGATATAAATTTCTCTAATCCTTGCTAGCATCCCCTCTTTAAAGCTAGCAAGATAAAAGAATTGTCATCAATCATATAGTGAGTCTGAATCCTGTCTTGGAATCCTGTTTTCCATTCTTTTTCTAAGAATAGAGCAGAGTGAGAAGGAAACAAAATGTAAAAGTAACAAAGCTGATTTTGTAACTTATCAAAAAAAAAAAAAAAATTCCATTAGTCACTCTAACATTTAGCATGAGAAAAGTGTTTCATTTGAATTTCAAAGATTTTTGCAATTTATCAATATTCCATTGATCTATTCTTTTCAAAGACATAATATTTTCATAATTCATTTCCTATTAAAATTCTATAAAAGGAACAATTTTTAAAAATATTCATAAAAGTATTTGTATAGATTGATGAAATTTTTATTGGCTTCTGTTGTTTTTCTCTTTTAAGGTATACAAGGGGATATACTTGGAATGTAAAAAAGCAGTCTGGGAGTGAGCCTATGTCCATAAATCTATCCTTTTCCTAAGACTTATGAATTTATTTTTACTCAAGGAAAACCATTTCAAAGATGAAAATGTTGCCCAAAAAAAGGGGGGGAACTCATTTTCAACTATGAGGAAGGCATACTCATAATTCTTTCCTCACATTTCTTCTCCTCTCCCTTTCTTCAGTTGAAGAGGACTAGACCCAACTTATTGAATAGCTCACATAGACAAGCTTTCAGACTGCCAAGAGCTGTCATTAGACTACAACAGAATGCTTCATCTCAGTTTAGGAACCACAGTCAGTTTCAGGAATGTTCTAAACTGAGTGCTAGGAAAGAACAGAGATCAAAGGTCTTTACTTCCTATTCCAGTTTTAAGAGTCTTGATATGTGAGTTCTGTTTAAAGTTCTACATTTTAAATGACTTTCAGGTGTTGACTTCTGAAATACAGACCATTATAAAATTTTGAAAAACTGCAGACATGCAAAAGGCTAGGCTTTGCAAAGCTTTGCAAAGCTAAATGAACACTGTAATTTTTAACTATGATATTTTTGCTTCAAAATAATCATTACTATGTGTAAAGGAGGAAAAATAGTTTCTTAGGAAAAGTTCATTTTCTGTGATTTAAGTCATAAAGAATATACAATTAGCCAATATATTGTTTAGAATAAATGTAAAACAATTGCATCATCTACTACATCCTTTCATCTGAATTTCTGTCAACTGCTGATTCAGATAAGCAGCACTCAAACAATGAGCTTTTCCTTTTCAACAGCACAACTGGTATACTGCATTGAAACAAAATACTGTTACTTTATCAGTTAAGATTTAAAGGGTTCAGATTTTCAGTAACAATAAAGATGAAATTAAAGGAATTAGTGCCTACTAAATAACTAACTATGAAAACACACAAATATTGGGTTGGCCAAAATATTCATTCAGGTTTTTCTGTATGATATTACAAAAAATCTGAATGAATTTTTTGGCCAACCCAATTGTATCATTTAATTAAAATAGTTTTCTACATGGAAAAAATAAAAATTACCTTTTCTTGTAGCAACTTTGAGGAAGCTGCATCACGATTTCCTTTTCCACCAGCAGTATTAAAATGAGACCATGGTAAAACTGAATTAAAAGTTAAGGAATCGTCCAAGGCAAAATCTGGTTTCATAAAAATCTAATAAAAAAATGCATTTCCCTCAATTAGATAAACATTTTCTTTACATCTAATATCCCCTTCATTAAAATAATTAACTTGAATCTCAGACATATACAGAAAAAAGCAGTAATAACAAGCTATGTATACAAAAATCTATCTCTGGATTACAGCAAATGGCTACTTACTGATATCCTTCCCTAATCTATGCTCTATACTACTGTCAGACTTACCATTAAAAGGCAATTGTAACTATTATAATCAACTTCTCTTTTTAAATTTCTCAGTGAATTCCCATGACTGACAGACCAAACTCTCTTAGAAAGGTATAAAGAGTTTTATTTACCTCATACTTTACAAAATTTACTTAACCCCATCTCTGAACACAAGGGGCTTCCCTTGTGGCTCAGCTGGTAAAGAATCCACCTGCAATGCGGGAGACCTGGGTTTGATCTCTGGGTTGGGAAGATCCCCTAGAGAAGGGAAAGGCTACCCACTCCAGTATTCTGGCCTAGAGAATTCTATGGACTATACAGTCCATGGGGTCGCAAAGAGTCAGACATGACTCAGTGACTTTTACTTTCACTTTTCTAAACACAAGTATACCATGTATACTTATTTATCTCATACTTCATAAATATTACTTATTTAATATGTACATCTCTCCCCAGAGACGATATGTTTCTGTAAGATTGGATTTACAGATTATTAATCTTTGTATTCCAGCACACAGAATAAGGCTTGAAACATGTTTTAATCAATTAATTTCTTAATTAATTTCTATATTTTACTATATTCACTGATTCATATGACCCATATCCAAAATTAGTATGAATATGATTGGGAAAAGATTGAAGGCAGGAAGAGAAGGAGAAAACAGAGGATGAGATGGTTGGATGGCATCACCAACTCAATGGACATGAGTGTGAGCAAGCTCCAGGAGTTGTGATGGACAGGGAAGCCTGGCGTGCTGCAGTCCATGGGGCTGCAAAGAGTCGGACACGACTGAGCAACTGAACTGAACTGACTGATGATTGGGAAATTTCCCTAGGAACTCATGTTCCTCCCTAGGAACTAGGCACATGAGTATACTTTCTAATCCCTCTAGTATAACTAAAAGGATTGATTAATTCAATACATGTTTATGATTATGATTTATTCTTATGCTAGGCACTAAGGTGGAAACAAAGCTAGATTATTACAGAGATCCTAATTTCAAGGATCTTTTTGCCACAGAGATGTGATAAAACATATACATAAATATTTTATAAGGAAAAGAGTGACAAATGTCTTAAAAGGGACAGTAGGGATCTAGATAAAATGCTATTAGAGTTTGGCAAAGGGTCTAATGATCTTCATTTGGGGGAAATGTATTCATACAAGTTGCCATTTAAGCAAGAAACTGTACAAGATTAGATATGGAGAGGTAAAAGTCTTTCAGGCTAAAGGAACAGTGCAAATAAAGCATGGAGCCAGCAAAAAAGTTTGAAGTAAAAAATGTGTAAAAAAGAAAAAATAAAGAATGTCTAAGATTAGCAGGCAAAAGTTAAGAGTATGGCTATGAAGGAAACGAATAATTAAGGGCCTTAAATGACAAGAGTTTGAATTTTGCTTTGTAGAAATCAAAGAACTTTAAACATGACTGCCCTTTCCTGTTTCTTTCATCTTTCTGTCTCTTCTCACCCTAAAAAGCAATTATCCTAGACCTTTGAGAATCTGATGAATGCAATGCACTCTTTCCCCAGAAAACAAAAACACATTCATCTATTACACGCCTCTACACAAATTTTCATACAAAGAAATATCTCTAATAATTTGGTGGGGTAATAAGATCAATGGGGGCTTCCCAGGTGGCTTAGTGGTAAAGAATCGGCCTGCCAATGAAGGAGATGCAGGAGATGTGGGTTCAGTCTCTGGGCTGGAAGATCCCCTGGAGGAGGAAATGACAACCCGCTCCAGTATTCTTGCCTGAAAAATCCCACAGAGGAGCCTGGCAGACTACAGTCCATGGGATTGCAAAGAGTCAGATACAACTGAGTAACTGAGGATGCAATAAGATCAAATTTTTTTTTTTTTAATGAAAAGATTTAAACCTATTTGTAGGTTTTGGTGATAAAGAAGAGACTGAAAATGCAAAAGAGAGGGAATAAAAGTGATGCAACAAAGTCCCAGAAAAATCAAAGTGGTCAAAGTGTCAGAAAACAGCCCAGTGAAAGTTTCTTTCAAGACAAAATTAAAGATCAAATATTAAAAAGCTGTATTCTCATTTTTCAAGCTTTGTTACCTTAGGTACTTGCTCCAGATCTGTCCTGGATTTATCTATTTTTAAAAAGAAAAGGAAAAATATGATTTTTTAAAACTTGTTTTCACTTTATTTCCATAAAATATATTTTGACAGATTCAACACTATACTAGGTCACAACTAAATAACCACTTAAGTTTTTTTCTTCAATAAATAAACACCTCCTTATGTCTAGTAGTAGGCAAAGTGCTGAATAAGACATGTTTCAAATAATTTTTATCAATTGTATAGTAGCAATAAAACAACTAAATATATTTCAAATCTTTTTAAAATGGACACAGAAAGCTTGGTACTATCTTATAGAAATACTGTTTTTATTGTTCAAAATATTCACCATCCCATCCAGAATTTCTTTGATCAAAGTTTTTTTTAATATCATATTAGTTTTCTTCTTAGACATCTTAATTTGTATCATCTACAAGCTTCTTGAAAATGAACCTCCTTTGTCTCACCAATCAGATCTCAAGATAAGGCGCCCTCCTTTCCAAACTAAGCTTTCTGTACTTGGACTCCATCCCCTTCTGCCTCTTCTCTGAGCTCACTTCATCAACTACCCTGCCTCTCCATACTTTTAACCTTTAGAAGCCCTTTCCTCTTGGTATACAAACATGCTCAGATCTCTTTCATCAAAAAAAAAAAAAGATGATGATGAAGAAAGATAAAACCCAGGGCCTAGAGTAGACTAAGGCAAAGAAGAATCTCAGGTGCAAAATTTCAGGAAGCACTCACTC
This sequence comes from Cervus elaphus, assembly GCF_910594005.1. Classification (NCBI taxonomy): domain Eukaryota; kingdom Metazoa; phylum Chordata; class Mammalia; order Artiodactyla; family Cervidae; genus Cervus; species Cervus elaphus. The sequence goes on along the minus strand of NC_057825.1, from coordinate 43,147,808 downwards.
TCAGGATTATGGAAACATCTCTCTTGCCTCATCTAATCCTGGCCTTGCAAAAACATCCTCCTACCACAACTACTTATAGAAACAAACGAGGGATTCTGTTCCCTCTAGTCAAAACTTTACATCTCAAATCTTCAAGACACATTCACACTGGCAGTCTCCACTTCTTACTTTTATACTTGCTCCTTAGCACACAGTATTGACATTTCTGTAACCACTACTCCAGTCTACATGTTCTCCCTAAGATCTCCCAAATTGCCAAATCCATAGAGACGTCTCAGTGCGCCAACTTGCTCTATCCCGAAGTATTCTGACACTGTGGACTAATCATTCACATTTCTTTGAAATTCTAGCTATCTTTTATTTCTAAGGTGGAACTCTCTCTTGGCTGACTCTCCTACTCTCTGACTACTACTTTTTAGTCTCCAAGTACCTCATTTTCTACTGCCATTTAAATGTGACAGCTTTCTAGTGTTCTATCATTAGTTCTTTTCTCCTTACTACTCACATCTTCCTAGGTGATCCCACCTAGGCCCTTGGATTCAACTACCATACTATTGGCCAGCATGTGGTCTATGATAACATCTATCATACTTGCTACCTCCAGCCTAGATTTCTTTGCTGAGCTTTGGGTTATATACCAGACTTCTCCTTCCCTGCAAAACTTCAATTAAACCACCCTCCATCTCCTCCAGAATTCCTCCTCTTCCAGTATTACCTCTCTCACCAAACTGTACCTCTCACCTAGCCAGCTGTCCAAGTGAAAAATCTGGGAATAACCCTTTAACCATCTTGCTCCATTACTAACGAACAACTGACAACCAAAACTTGTGTCTCCATTTCTGAGGCATATCTTAAAGATCTAATTTCCTCTCCATCTTCATTATAATTGCTATTAGGGACACATGATTCCTCAATTGTATTATGGCAATAGCCTTCAACTGTATTCTTGCCTCCAGTTTTATCATTGCCTATAAATTTACTATCCACAACTGTTTTTACAGTGAAATGAATAATCATAACTCTGAGCATGTCTGGTTTAAAATATTTTGGAGCTCTACACTACTTTTAGAAAAGAAAAATTCCTTAGCATGATATACAAGGCTCTTCATGATCTGACTCCTACCTACTTCTTCAGCTCATTTCTGGTTCCCAGTAGAGCCAGCATACTAAGTTCCTGCAGGTCTAGAACATGCTAATTTCCCTTTGACTCTATGACTTTGCATAAACTGTTTCCTTTCCTGGAATGCCTTTTTCCACATAAATATTTCTTGATAGTTTAAAACACAGACAATCCTCATTAACTAGGAGTTTTCATAAACCTAAGTTAGGAACTCTTTACAATATTACCATGCTGAACTTACTGCTCAATACAGTGCTGCAATTGGTTTGTTTAACCTTGTTCAGGAGACCATCAGCTTCATGAGGATAGGGACTATTTCTTATTCATGTATTTTTAGGTAACAAGCAAAGTACAAAGCATCTGAATATTAAATAAGTATTTGTTGAACTGAAGGATAACACTACCATCAGATCCATGGTTTTTCTTTTTAACAAAAGATTTACAAAAGATTATGTTTTACAAAAGATTATGATTGTAGGCTACATAAATTTTGCTAGAAATAAAAATTAAGATATTACAGTTAACAAGGTCCCCAAATTAAGATTCTGTGCTACAAACGGCACATATTCTTACCATGAGTATGTAAGAGAGTTCTGTCAAAGGTATCTTTAGGGGGACAAATATTCTTGCATCTCTCATGAATCTTCTCTCTCTATTAAAAAGACAAATGTTATCAATGCTGTGTGGCAATATAAGTATTCAAAGCATTAAAATATTTAACAACAGAATATCAGAATATACCAAATAAGTTCTAAAATTTTCTAATATGAAATCACTAGCCTCTTGAACTTAAATACAAGTAACAAGTAAGCTTAATAAACCATATATCACTTAGATATATGAATGTCTATATACTTACCCATTTTATACAGTTATAGCAAAATCTCCATAAACTTGGAACGAAGTAGAAAAGTCAATTAAAAATACCCTTATTTTTATAACAGAAATCAATGAAGAAAACAACTTTCGGGGGACTTCCCTGGTGGCCCAATGGTTAAGAATCTGCCTTCTAATGCAGGGGACATGGGTTCAATCCCTGTGGAGGAACTAAGATCCCAAATGCCTTGGAGCACCTAAGCCTGTGAGCTGCAACTACTGAAACCCCCACACTCTGGCACTCACCCACAACTAAAGAGAAGCTCAAGCCTGCGTGCCTCCCTGAAGTGTCCATGTACTGCAAAGGAAGATCCGGAATGCCTCAACAAAGACCCAGCACAGCCATAGACAGCTATCTGAAAGGAGTTTGCTTGAAACCCATTGGATAAACTTAGAAGAGGCAAGAGGCAACTGGGATGCCTCCAGGGAATGGAGATAATGGGAGCAGACATTTTGGGAGCATGCTGTACTGCAATGACACCAGTGCTGGTAAGCACCGTTCTGGAATCCTCCCTCTAGTCTATTAGCACTGGGAACGCAGCCCTGAGCCCACCCCAGGTTGAGCAGACAGCCACAAGGGGACTCAGCGCCACCCCTCCAGTAGGCCCGTAGCCACTGCCTGAGTCACAACCCCACAGGGGCCGTGTGAAGAAGACACACAAATGGTCAACAGACACATGAAAAGATGTTCACATCAGTAATCATCAGGGAAAAGCAAATTAAAACCACAGTGAGATACTACCTCACACCTGTCAGAATAAATCAAACAAGAAACGTTTCTTTCACTTTTGACCTATTACTTCAAGATTAGATATTACCTGAGAGATTTCCTGTTGATATACTGTAAAATGTTCCTTGCTGATCTGTGGGAGGTAGAATGAAGGTATGACTTCAGTGTCCACAAAGTCCAATCCCCATGTTTTTGTGAAGAAGTCAGATTCTCTTTTTGCTAATCTAGGATCATTTAATGCTGCTGGGAGATTTACTTTGGAATGATATATAGTCCATCTATGTTGATCTGTAACTAGAGATGGGGCAACACATAAACTATTTGAATCACCTGCAAAAAGTAAACAAGAGAACTTTGTAAAGTAAGTTTTATGTTTGAAAGTACATTCTAGAAAAACAGATGTTTAGGTTATACAAAGCAACTAAACTCTCCCTTCTATAGCAATTGTCTTAACCGTCAGCTTTCAATATCAACTGCCAAAGGGGAGGAAAAAAATGTACAAGATAAAGGATATACAAAATTTGAGGGTTATAATTGAACAGTGGGGTGAAGAAAGTCTTTCATTAATCTCTTTCTTTAATGTACAATTAAGGAAATTTTTCTTTTTTCAAAATAAAAACATTTTTCAACATCAAAACTCTTCTACCTTCTACTGTATATCTTCTATTCTTTATTACTTCATGGGTAGGCATATTTCTCTTTTGTTTTATGGCAGACCTAGTTCCAATATCCTTTTTTTCAGCTTATAATTAAACAACTGAAATGCTGCTGTAACATTAACCATGGAGGAAAGAAAAACATGCAGTTGGTTCTCGTTCCTCGGTTTGTTCTATAAAGTCACTAGAACACGTAATAAGCAAATAATGAACCTTTGTTCCCATGGGATATACAAGGTTCACTTCAGTTCAGTTCAGTCACTCAGTTGTGTCCGACTCCTTGTGACCCCGTGGACTGCAGCATGCCAGGTCTGCCTGTCCATCACCAACTCCCAGAGTCTACTCAAACTCATGTCCATTGAGTCAGTGATGCCATCCAACCATCTCATCCTCTGTCGTCCCCTTCTCCTCTCTCCTTCAATCTTTCCCAGCATCAGGGTCTTTTCCAATGAGTCAGCTCTTCGCATCAGGTGGCCAAAATATTGGGAGTTTCAGCTTCAACATCAGTCCTTCCAATGAATATTCAGGACTGATCTCCTTTAGGATGGACTGGTTGGATCTCCTTGCAGTCCAAGGGACTCTCAAGAGTCTTCTCCAACACCACAGTTCAAAAGCATTAATTCCTCAGCGCTCAGCTTTCTTTATAGTCCAACTCTCACATCCATTCATGACTACTGGAAAAACCACAGCCTTGACTAAATGGACCTCTGTCTCTGCTTTTTAATATGCTGTCTAGGTTGTCTAGGTTGGTCATAACTTTTCTTTCAAGGAGTAAGCGTCTTTTAATTTCATGGCTGCAATCACCATCTGCAGTGGTTTTGGAGCCCCCCAAAATAAAGTCTGCCATTGTTTCCACTGTTTCCCCATCTATTTGCCATGAAGTGATGGGACCAGATGCCAGGATCTTTGTTTTCTGAATGTTGAGCTTTAAGCTGACTTTTTCACTTGCCTCTTTCACTTTCATCCAGAGGCTCTTTAGTTCTTCTTCACTTCTAAATAGGGTTATGCATAATACTGGGTTATGCTCCTATAAATCTCTGGAACTTTCATCATCCAATCAACATATAATCTTATTTTGTGTGTGTTTCTGTTTAAAGACACCTTATTTAATATATATTGTTCAGTCTTTAACACTGTACTCATGGTTACTTATACCTGAATAAAGCTTACACAACATATTTCCCTCATGTAGCCCTCCTGTGCGTAGAATCACTAGAAAGCACTTTAGTGCTATGTTTGGAAACCATTTTGAATAGCAAAATCATGAGCAAAAATACAAAAAAGTGTGGCACTAAACAGACCACAAAAGGGACATGTGTTTACAGCTCAAAGGCTGAAAGAAGGCAGAGTGCTGCTTTGTTCAATTTCAGGTGGGAACGTGTACATCAGGCAATTCAAATTTTTCACTCCTTTGTGCACATCTGCAAATGACCACGAAAGTGCCACAAATAGTGACTTGAGGGTTACAACTAAGATTTAGGAATTAGGTAAATTTGCAAATGTAGACTCTGCAAATAATGAGGACTAACTGTACTACATTTAACTGAAGAGCTTTCATTCTGTACCCTCGTCTTCAATTTTTTTTTTCAATTTCTCTAAGTGACTTCTTTTATGGAAACATATAAAAAGAACTATATTCCAATTTCCCAATCAATTTATTTCCAAATTATATGTCATCCTAGTTTTCACATTTACTCTTTTAAGTATATGGAATCTAACTATTCATTTAAAGATAAAACAAATTCTCAATAAAATTCCTTAAAAAAAAGAAAAGCATTACCTGTGGGTTCCTTGGGACACACATCTGGCAGTGACTGCACAGGTCGAACGTGTTTTGTCGGGTCTACCTCTTTTTTAAAGAAAACATCACTGCTGCTTCCTTGAGGCACTGGTGAAGAACTGTGGCTTGAAGCCATTGCATAAAATCACCACTCAACTGAAAATGAGCAACAAACAATAATCAACACACAATACAAATCATAATTCACCTAAAAGTATTATGCATGTCATAAATTTTCTTTCAAAACAGACTGTTTAAAATCCATCAAGGTGTAAGCATATAATTTGAATACTATTAATTGTGGGAGTCATTCATTATATTTAGTTTGCTAAGAAAGTTATTGGTCCTTGTTTAAAAAATATTCTCCTCAAAGTGCAATATCCTTAGCCTTTTATCCAAAGTGAAACTAGATACCAAAACTATATATATATATATAATATATATATAACCAATATATATTAAAATTAAAAACAGTCCATTCAGTCAACAAGTATATAATTCAGCATTACAGCAAAATGGGTAAAGGCATGGAGTTTTGAAATCTGACTGAACTCATATTCCAGCTTCACTTACCAGCAATATAACCTTGAGGAAATTTACTTAACCTTTGTATGCTTTACTTCATCTGTAAAAATGGAGATGAAAAGCATTCATCTCATAAACATTTTGTAAGAATTAAAGGACCAGATGTATGTAAAGAATTTAAAACAATGCCTACCTCAAAGTTAGTGTTCACAAATGTCAGTAATCATTATGATTACAATTACTATGTGACAGTCACTATATTAAATGTTTATAAAAGAAGTATCATTCTTCAAGGTACTCACAATTATTTTAGGTAATCAAAATAATCAAATCCTTAAACAAAACACAAGTTAATCTATGTCTACACTTTTTAAAAAGTACAGAAAGAATTTGTGGGCAAGACAACATAATAAAGGCTACAACGTCAGGTAGGACTTTACAAATGAAGCAATACATAACCTGGATAATGAAGAATATGTATTATTTTATTATCGGACAGTAGAAACTGTTACATTGCTGATCATATGAACCAAACACTAGGCATTTGATAAATATTTTTAATGAAGGAATAAATAAATGAAAATAATCAGAAGCCTTTATTTGAAAAGGCACTTAAGAGATCACCTTCTCTAAGTTTCCCAGTACTAGACATAAGTATAGCAAGGCCCAGAAGGACTAGGTAGTTTACAAAAATACATGTGGTTTAACAAGTTTTTTGCAAAGTCAATTTAGGAAATGTGGTGAATAGAAAAACAAGAGTAAGATATAAAAAGCAGAGATATAAGGGTAAGACTGGTGACAAAAAAAGTTATCCACTCTAACTCCTCTGTAGTTTGATAGTAAGTTTAAAATTCCATATTCCAGACATCCCAGGATACCTGTTTCAGTCCTGCTAACACAAAGGAAACACATTCAATTATGCTATTTCCTGAGACCAGTAGAAACAAGCTACTAAGAAAAGAACAGAGATAAATAATTTCCTCAAAGTTCCTGAACAGAAAGCAAAAACAGCGTGAACAAAGGTTGAGAGACATGAAATAATCATAAGACTGTATGGAAACTGACTTGGCTAGAGACAAATGTTTGCTGACAAAAATGCTACCAAAAGTACTGACAAGTAAACCATATTTACACACACACACAAAGACAGTATGGCCAGACTACAGGAGCCATTAGAAGTTTAGGGGGAAAAGAGTATGATGATGAAAATATCTGGGAAAATTAATCAGGGTCTTGATTTGAAAGGCACCACTGGCCCATTGCATTTATACCCTTTTGCAAGGAGATCCAACCAGTCAATCCTAAAGGAAATCAGTCCTGAATATTCATTGGAAGGACTGATGCTGAAGCTGAAACTCCAATACTTTGGCTACCTAATGCAAAGAACTGACTCATTGGAAAAGACCCTGATGCTGGGAAAGATTGAAGGCGGGAGGAGAAGAGGATGACAGGGGATGAGTTGGTTGTATGGCATCACTGAGGCGATGGACATGAGTTTGAGTAGGTTCCGGGAATTGGTGATGGACAGGGAAGCCTGGTGTGCTGCAGTCCATGGGGTCGTAAAGAGTCGGATACGACTGAATGACTGAACTGAACTGAACATTAGGCATACAGTTCAGTTCAGTTCAGTCGCTCAGTCGTGTGCGACTCTTTGCGACCCCACGAATCGCAGCACGCCAGGCCTCCCTATCCATCACCAACTCCCAGAGCTTACTCAAACGCATGTCCATTGAGTCTGTGATGCCATCCAGCCATCTCATCCTCTGTCATCCCCTTCTCCTCCTGCCCCCAATCCCTCCTAGCATCAGGGTCTTTTCCAATGAGTCAACTCTTCGCATGAGGTGGCCAAAGTACTGGAGTTTCAGCTTCAGCATCAGTCCTTCCAATGAACACCCAGGACTGATCTCTTCTAGGGTGGACTGGTTGGATCTCCTTGCAGTCCAAGGGACTCTCAAGAGTCTTCTCCAACACCACAGTTCAAAAGCATCAATTTTTTGGCCCTCAGCTTTCTTCACAGTTCCAATTCTCACATCCATACATGACCACTGTTACTTCTGTATAAAAGCATTTGTATGTTTAAGAGAAAAGAAATATCCAAAAGATAGGAAACAGTGATAACAAAGAATCCCATACATTAAGTGTTTGGTAAAGACAATTGTAAATGTAACATTAAGTCTGTTTAACATTTTTGTTACTTTCAACAAATAAAACAGCTAAAATAAACATGTTTTGACACTTAAAGATGTAGGCTACAAATACATAGAAAATGTATTTATGTCAAACACCCATTGCTTGATGTCATATAAATTAAACATTGATTCCAACAATAGCACATTACCATTTCAATGTATTCTATTTACCATCACATTGTTTTTACAGTGAAAAGAAAGTCTAATTGCCATCTTAGGGATCTAGAAATACCTGGGAAGATGGGGACTTATTAAAAAAACATTTCTAGAGCCTATAAGTTACTTCTGACTCCTGGTTGGAGAAATAAAGATACCTTATTTACTCTTAAAGTTTTTGAATTGGTTAACATACACAAGTTTCTGGGGTTTTTTCCCTTATATCCTTCCTAATTCCTATGAAAAGAGGGACAATCTCTAGCTATAAAGAGATTATGTAAAATCAGAGTACTACCTACTTGAGTGAGCCCCAATTTTTAACCATCTCTCAAATCCTCTCACCACCCTGTTTTTATTAAGACACAGTAAGAACCAAACTTTGTATTAATAACCACATAACAAGTATGATACAGACATTTAATACGTGCAGTCATTGGTAATAAAACACACTGGATTTATTCAAAAAGCATGGATGTATAGACAAATACAGTACACCTACATGGACTCTAAACCAAACAATTTCAGGAGAATAATCTTTCAAAGAAATCATCTTTCACTGAAAGGCTAAAGAACAGAAATGATGAGGCATCATAGTAAGAAAGTTTTAATGTAAGCTAAGAATAGTCTACTTAGAAAAACAAACAAACAAAAACCACAGAATACATGAAAAAGGAAAGCTCTCAGCACTAAATGCAGGCAACTCCTGATTTCTATTAATAACACTTGCACTTGTAACTGCCACCTAGATGCAAACTGGGCACTTAACCAGTGGTCACCAAACAATGAGAATCTATAAATAGATCTACCCTTCTTCACATGGTAATCCTCTCATAATTACATCAATGCCATATTCAAATATCTTCTATTAAAGCCTTCTTTGATTTCTTACACTTAATCACTGTTTATGCATTTCTATTTTGCACCAATCATACTGAAATTTTGGTTTTCATATAGATCTTTCCTACTAGACTGTGAACTTGATGTTTCCATTTTCCTGTGTATTCTACACGCCTAATACAGTTCCTGCCACATAGGCAGTATATAACATTCTACCGAAGAATGAAATGGGTGTTATGTAGGACAGATGAGAAGAGAGAAACATTAGACAATTACCAATTATCCTTGAGTAAACAGATAAAAGCATAGGTCTGGGCTAATAAAGAAAGGAATAAACAGGCTCATTATTTCAAAAGCAAGAAACTACAAGGATGAATAAGTCAAAAACATTTGATTTTCTTTCCTATAATTCAAATTATCTTTTTTTTTTCATTTATCTTTATTAGTTGGAGGCTAATTACTTTACAATATTGTAGTGGTTTTTATCATACATTGACATGAATCAGCCATGGATTTACACCTATTCCCCATCCCAATTCCCCCTCCCACCTCCCTCTCTACCTGATCCCTCTGGGTCTTCCCAGTGCACCAGGCCTGAGCACTTGTCTCATGCATCCAACCTGGGCTGGTGATCTGTTTCACCCTAAATAATATACGTTTCGATGCTGTTCTCTCGAAACATCCCACCCTCGCCTTCTCCCACAGAATCCCAAAGTCTGTTCTGTACATCTGTGTCTCTTTTTCTGTTTTGCATATAGGGTTATCACTACCATCTTTCTAAATTCATCGCAGCAAGCAACCTAGATGCCCATCGGCAGACAAATGGATAAGGAAGCTGTGGTACATATACACCATGGAATATTACTCAGCCATTAAAAAGAATTCATTTGAATCAGTTTTAATGAGATGGATGAAACTGGAGCCCACTATACAGAGTGAAGTAAGCCAGAAAGATAAAGATCAAATTATCTTTTTATACTAGAAGTTTAGTTAAGATGTTCTATTAAAAAGGGCCAGAAGCAGTGAGCACACTAAGTGCTCAGACCCTGGTTTCTAAACACCATTCCCTATGAAGAAATAATGCTTCTTTAAAGAAATAGTTGACTCCAAACCTGGAGCATAGAAAGAACAAGTCGATCACGAGAACTCTTGCGTCAAAAAGCAAGGAAATTCTCTAAGACCAGTAGGATTTATCAAAAGGACCAAGGATCAAGTTAAAGGGGCTCCCACTGGTCACATTTATGACAAGTTGAGAACTCTAAACAAACAAACAACCCTAACTGAGTATAACATATTGAACAAACAAAAAATGAATCTATCATGATACTTGGAGGAAGAGCAATGAGGAAGAGGGGTGGGGTGGGATAGGTAAAGGAAATCTCTTCTTTACAGAGGAATGCCAGTAAGTATGAAGAAATGACTGAAACAGAAAATCAACGTTTTGTAAACCCCAATGTGAAAATCATCAATGTATGCTAAAGCTATTAGGTGAAAGGCTGCTCAAAAACAGAAAATTCACCTAATAACTAAGAATTAATATCCCCTTAACAGATGATCTTGCAATGCAAAGGGGAAAATGTATCTCTAAATGGAAAAATCTGGCTGTCACCACCTTAATTAACCAAGTCACCAAACTTGGCATCATTCATAATAGTAAGACAATTTGATATTATGTGATTCATGAAATGACAATATGAGATAAATATCATCACCTATGAAGTACTCTCACCAAAAATGTTTAACCCAATCGAATCAACCCTCTAGACTAAGGGTCAAGACTCTTTGTTCTGTGGATTCCTTCAGCACTCTGGTGAAGTCTACAGAACCCTAGCAGAATAATGTCTACAATACATAAAATACGTAAGATTACAAAATTACACTTAAATATAGCTATCTAAATATCTTTAAAAATTATAATACAGTAATAATTTTGGGGTTTTCTTCTGTTTATTTTTTTAATTTATTTTTTTCCCTGGGTCTTTGGATGTGGGATATCTTTTTTAAATAGGATCCGGCATCATCTTGTTGATGGTTTGTCAATAGCTAGTTGCGATTTCAGTGCTCTCTCACAGGAGGAAATGAGTGTATGTCCTTCTACTCCACCCTCTTGAACTGCCTCTATTTTTGCTTTTTGATTATGCAAATCTATCTAATTCCTTTAGGACTGACTGGGGAAATCAATCGTGACTATTCACTGGAAGGACTGTTGCTAAAGATGAAGCTCCAATACTTTGCCACATGATGTAAAGAGCTGACTCAATGGAAAAGACCCTGAGGCTGGGAAAGATTAAGGGTAAGAAGAGGGCAGCAGAGAATGAGATGGTTAGATAGCATCATCAACTTAACAGATATGAATTTGAGCAAATTCCAGAAGACAGTGGAAGACAGAGGAGCCTGATGTGCTACAGTCCATGGGGTCGCAGAGTCAGACATGACCTAGTGATTGAACTACAACAACAACATCTAATTCTTAAGCAATAAATGAGCATAAATATTTTGAGATCCTTGCAACAATTTAATATGATATGAAAATATGTGAAATTTCACATGGTAACAAAGTTATAGGTAGCATTAATATCCATGTGAGGGGTTTCTTCGGAGAAGGCAATGGCACCCCACTCCAGTACTCTTGCCTGGAAAATCCCATGGATGGAGGAGCCTGGTAGGCTGCAGTCCATGAGGTTGCTAAGAGTCAGACATGACTGAGCGACTTCACTTTCACTTTTCACTTTCATGCACTGGAGAAGGAAATGGCAACCCATTCCAGTGTTCTTGCCTGGAGAATCCCAGGGACGGGGTAGCCTGGTGGGCTGCCGTCTATGGGGTCGCACAGAGTCGGACATGACTGAAGTGACTTAGCAGCAGCAGCAGAGGGGTTTCTTACATTCACAATTAAAGGAAATGCTAAAATTCAGTTAAAGCAGGGTTTCTCAACCATGGCACCATTCACATTGACATTTTGATCTACATAACTCTTTGATGTTGGGGGTTCTCCCCCTGTACATTGTAGGATCTTTAGATGCGTCCCTAGTCTCTATCCACTTGATTCCAATAGCAGCCTTCCACTCAGCTGTGACAACTAAAATGTCTTCAGACACAGCCAAACATTCCTATGTGGGGAAAGAGAGGTGAGAGGACAAATCACCCCAGTTGAGAACCACTGAATTAAAACAAAGATGTAATTTTTTCCCCATCCAAAATTTAGACTCCCTGAATTCTATTCACAGACCCTAAAGAATATGTGAACTGCAGGTTAAGTACCTTTGCTCTACACCTACCTTCCAGTCTAAGAAAATAGATGGAAATAGGATATTGGGATTTAGAACAAACATGGGGAAACAAACTGAGACTATGAGATAATCTAAAAGAAAACTAGCCTGGACATTTAGATCAATGTCATTTTTGAAAGGTGGGCAACTATTCTATATTAAAATAAATAAAGATAACTAAAGGCAATTGTGAGCCTTGACTGGAGGCTGGCTCAAAAAAATTCTGCTCTAATACACTATAGGAACAACTGGAGAATTTTGAACGTGGACTGGATGTTGTAGGAGATTTTGGAATTACTATTAATTTTCTTAGGTGGATTAATGATATTGAGATTATGGGAAAATTGTCCTATATTCAGGACATGAACACTACAGTATTCAGGAGTGAAATATGTCACCTACAACTTATTTTCAAATGATTCAGTAAAAAAATACACACAGATAAAATGGCAAAATGTTAAAAATGGTTTAAGTCAAGTACATATGATTATAACATGTTCTATTCTTTCCCTTTTCTGTGTTTTTTAGTTTTCACAATAAAAAGTTAGGGGAAAGAAACTTTTCATATTTTTTAAACATTAAATAAATAATGTGAAATATAAGTATCAGAGAGAAAGAAAAACATTAAATTTGTAATTGCTAATCTGCCCTGAAGATGGCATTGTTGTACAACTTCAAAAATGGAAGAAAAATAAATAAATTTCAATCAGGTTTTAATGTTGTAGAAGAGTAATACCATATACAGAATCTGGAATTCCTTAAAAGCTGAATGAGAAGGAAGCTGAGACAGAGAAACATTTACCAGATGCATTACCCAGGTACTATGCAAAAATCTCCCTTGCTTCTAAATTAAAGTAATAGCTGCTTAGAGAGAACATTGATATTACAAAATCACTCACAGCCAACTCTGAACTATCTATGGAATTGCCTATTACAAGTAAAGCAATAGCCAGACTTTTTTTTTCCCCTATACCATTTCAATGTATACAAAACATTTCACCAAAGTGGTTAACACAGATATACTAACTAATCATTTTACTTCCCTTCTATTTTTCAAACGTGATTACTCTACTTTATAATATACCCTACTTTATAAAATCTAAACTTGCTTGCCCTCTATTGACCTTCTATCATACTGTGGTCCTCTAATTGGTCTCTTTGCTTCCAGTTTAAACCATTCTGCACATTGCTTCAGGATTAACCTTCTAGAATGTTTTCATTCTGCCATACTTCAGATCAAAAACCTTTAAAATTATTTATTATTTTCCAAACAAATGCCAAGCTCTACAAGTTGGTACTCAAGGAATTCCACAATCTGATGCTTACCTTCCTTTCTACCCTTATTTCCTATTACCCATGGATAATCTCTGTTCTAGATAGGGTGGTCTAAATGTCGCTTTAATCCATCAGGCTATTAAGGCTTCCTTGTCTTTGTTAAGGCTATGCCTTCCTGGAATATTCATACCATCTTTCTACCTATTCATTGCCTCTTCTCCCTTCAAAGTTCATTTCAAATTTCATTTCTAGATTACATATGTTAAGAAAAATATACACACATTCTAAAATATGAACAAAAATAATCTCAACATTATTTTTAAAAGCAAAAAAGTTGAAACAACCAAACTCCTAAATAAGAAGAAACTGGTTATTTAATAAGCTACAGTACAACCAGTGGATTACACTATCATTAAAAATAGGACTGCAAACTTTACATCCATTGGGATGGTTACTATCCAAGAAAAAGAAAACCAACCAATCAAACAACAAAAAGTGTTGGCAAGGACGTGGAGGTACTAGAAGCCTTATGCACTGTCAGTAGGAAGAAAAATGGTGCAGCCATTTCAGAAAACAGAAAGGCAATTCCTTCAACAGTAAAAATAGAACTACCACATGATAAAGCAATTCCACTTCTATGTATATCCCCAGAAGAACAGAAAGCAGTATCTTGAGGAGTTATTTGTATACTCATGTAACAGCAACATTATTCATAATAGCCAAGAGGTGGAAACAACCCAAGTTTTTACTGACAGATGAATGGATAAACAAATGTGGTATATATACATAATAGAATATTATTCAGTTCAGTTCAGTTGCTCAGTCGTGTCTGACTCTTTGCGACCCCATAGACTGCAGCACGCCAGGCCTCCCTGTCCATCACCAACACCCGGAGTTCACTCAAACTCATGTCCATCAAGTCAGTTCATTGAGTATTATTATACTATATTATAATTATATTATATTATACTATTTATAATTATCTGTATAATTATATATTTAATTATATAAGCATATATACTTATATATAAGTATATAAACACTAGTATATTCTATATATAGTATATATACTATTATTATACTATGTTATATTATTATTCAGCCTTAAAAAAGAAAGAAATTCTGATGTTTGCTATAGCGTGGATGAACCTTGACAACACTATGTGAAGTGAAATAAGCCAATCACAAAAAGATAAATGCTGTATGATTCCACTTACACAGAGTATATAAACAGCGAAATTCACTGAGACAGAAAGCACGTGGTTGTCAAGGGCCAGAGGTGGGAAAATAAGGAGTTGTTTAATATGTTATAGTGTTTCAGTTTTGCAAGATGAAAAAGTTCTGGAGATTGGCTCCACAACAACGTGAATATACTTAACACTACTGAACTGCATACCTAAAAATTATTAAGATGGTAAATGTTATGTTACATATATTTTTACAATTTAAAAAAAGTCTAATAGAATTGCAAAATACTGAATGACATAAAAATGTTTAACATATATTGTTAAGTGGAAACAGGTTTTAAAGTAGTATGTCAGTTGCTTCATATTGGTACATATACACCATGGAATATTACTCAGCCATTAAAAAGAATTCATTTGAATCAGTTCTAATGATATGGATGAAACTGGAGCCCATTATACAGAATGAAGTAAGCCAGAAAGATAAAGAACATTACAGCATACTAACACATATATATGGAATTTAGAAAGATGGTAATGATAACCCTATATGCAAAACAGAAAAAGAGACACAGATGTACAGAACAGAATTTTGGACTCTGTGGGAGAAGGCGAGGGTGGGATGTTTCGAGAGAACAGCATGTATATTATCTATAGTGAAACAGATCACCAGCCCAGGTCGGATGCATGAGACAAGTCCTCGGGCCTGGTGCACTGGGAAGACCCAGAGGAATCGGGTGGAGAGGGAGGTGGGAGGGGGGATCGGGATGGGGAATACATGTAACTCCATGGCTGATGCATGTCAATGTATGACAAAACCCACTGCAATGTTGTGAAGTAATTAGCCTCCAGCTAATAAAAATAAATGAAAAAATAAATAAATAAATAAAGTAGTATGTCAGTATGATCCCAATTTTCTAATTTAAAATAAGCATACGCATTTCCAAAAAAAAATGCACAGACATATACCACAATTTTAAAAATGGTTACCTCCAAACACAAAGTTACAAGAAATTTTTATTCATTTGTGCTTTTGGGAATTTTCCAAATGTTTTCCTATGAAAACTTATTTCTGTGTATATATTAGTCAGGGTCTCCAGAGAAACAGACTCAATAGGATATTTACAAGATAGTTATTCAAGGAATTGGCTCACCAACCTGATATGGAGGGCAAGAGAAGTCCCACCACTGATTTCTGCAAACTAGAGAACCATGAAAGCCAAAGGTATAATTCAGTCTGAGGTCAAAGGCCTGAAATCCAGGAGGCCACTGGCACTAGGACCCGAGTCCAAAGGCCATGAACCAAGAACTCAGATGTGTGAGGGCCAGAGAAGATAAACGTCCCAGCTCAAGAGGAGAAAACAAATTCAACCTCCTTTGCCTTTCTGTTTTATTCAGGCCCTCAAAGGATTAAATGATGATGCCCGCCCACACTGGCAAAGGCAGGTATCTTTACTCAGTCCACTGAATCAAGTGCTAATTTCTTCCAGAACACCCTCAAAGACACACTTGGAAATAATGTTTTACCATCAATATGGGTATCCTTTAGCTCAGTCAAATTGACACACAAAATTAACTATGACGCTTCATTAATCAGGAACAATGCTATTATTAAACAGCAAAAGTTCAGCTTCAGCCTTACATCTACCTCCACTATAAATCTTTTTTAATGGCTGTTAACCCTCAGAGGGCTTCCATGGTGATTCAGTGGTAAAGAATCTGTCTGCCAGTGCCAGAGAAGCGAGTTCAATCCCTTGGTCGGGAAGATAACTTGGAGAAGGAAATGGCAACCCACTTTAGTATTCTTGCCTGGGAAACCTCATAGACAGAGAAAACAGGTGGGCTATATAGTCCATGAGGTCACGAAAAGAGTTGGATACGACTTAGTGACTAAACAACAACAATAACCCTGAGAAAACTAGCCTTCCTTTGATCTGGGATACTTACGATCTATATCAGCAATTTACAAACTTTTTTGATCCTATAGCCCATCAGTTAAAAAAACTTTTAAAAAATCATCATTTATAAATTAGGGTACAGCATGCATTATATTAATGCATACAATATAAAATTATGCTAAACGGAAATTTTTTAAGAGAGGAAAAACATTTAAAATAATCTGTTAATTGCTGGCAAAAAAGTAACTTTTTACTCTATTTTTAATAGATAGTAATGTGATTTCACTGTGATTCATTATTATTAAAAATCTTGATTTAAACTTTCATGAAATGGTGATTCAAAGGTTTGGCTCTGAGTTCAACTTATTTTTATACCTGGCTTTTAATGCTTGTTATTGGGGCAGGGGGAAGTATCTCACATATGGATGTAGAACCAAATGGAAGAAATCACTGATCACACTGTCTAAACTCTCTATTTTGAGATTTTTAAAACAAGGAAGAAAACTCCACTCTGGACTTTTAAAGAGATCATCATTTAACAAAATAGCACAATGATGGAAGATTTCCAAACATCCATTTTTTTTTTTTAAACATCCATTTTTAAAACAGATTTACAATAGCTTGAGTGTTTCTAAAAAATCAACTACTCTATTTTTTCACTATACTTTACATATAAAATTTTATATATAAAACTTTTTTTATTTAAAAACAAACAAAAATACCCTGTGGGGACAGATTTAATATGTCTGCCTGTCTGTGTCTGTGTATTTCATTCTGTCTGGTTATATATTATTGTCAAGTCACATGCCATTTCTGAAAAAGAAAAAAAAAATTAGCAAGTTTGCTAATTTCTTCTTGTTAATAAATGCTTTTTCTTCTTGTTAATAAAAACATACATAACATATTCTTGAGTTTGACAGCTCTTTTGTACTTTTAATATATGGCTATGGAAAAGCTTGTATTAAGAGTAGGAGAATCCAACTCTGTGCTTTGTTATTTACTGTGGTTCCATTATTAGTATTTATCCAAGATGTGACTTCTCTATAGGAGTTAGTGAACATTTTGTAAGAGTTGGTTTATTTAAAACTATATAACATAATTTGTAAACCTAATTAACTACTCATAAAAGGCTATTACAAAAAAAAATACAAAAAAAAAAAAAAAAAGGCTATTACATCACAAGGATAAACTAAGTGAAGGACACTACTGTTAATCCCTTGAGCTTACTCACTTATCAATATAATGTGACTATCTGATAAATAAACATGTGGACTGATTGAAGATGTTGGTATCAAACTTCATAACAAATATTAGTAAAAGTCCACTTCTTTTTTCTTTAGATAAAAAATGAATATTCCTTAAGCTGCATGCAATCTGACAATGGAGTTTAGACTTAATCCACAAGACTATGGTGAGCCATTATAGACTTAAGACACTAGTGTTGAATTGATGATACATCATTCCAGAAGAGTATTAGTAAAGAGGGCCAAGTATAGTATCTAAGAGGACTCCAACAACATTTCTGAAGAAAGAAAGAAAGATATAAAGAAAAACTTGTGATAAAGAAGAGAAGGAATATCAAAGAAGGCAGAAGAAAAAAGGGAAGAAAAATCAGCTCAGAATTCACAAATAAAATATTAATACTAAGGGGAAAAACCTCCTTTACATTTGGCAGTTAGGAAGTAACCGCATCACACTGGGAAGCAATGTCAAGTCCAATAGTGGGGGTGGAAGCAGAATGCAGAGGTTGGAGTGAAATAGGTGAGGAAATTAACATACAATGATTACTGTTTCAAGAGACTCAATTATAAGATTACAAAACAGAATACATAGTACAATCTCCTTTTGATATAAAAACTGTATATAGCTATATATAATGTATGAAAAGGCATATGATAAAATGTTAACGATGGTAAATAACAGGTTTTTCCTGACCACAGTATTTAAGTACTTCCTCCTCTTACCTTATCCCCCGTCCAACACACATATCCTGGTTACTCTCTACTACCAGCCTTATGGTTTGTGATCTTTATAGTACTTTCTCAAATTATAACTGATTAATTTACCTGCTTATTTCCTGTCTTTCTCACTACATCATAAAATTATACTTGTTTCATTCATCTTTCTATACCACACATAGCACAGATGAATGTTCAATGAATGAATGAACAAATGAATGACTATAATGGAAAAAGAGGTAAGCACGAACAAGCCACTAATAATGTTTCTTATAAGTTCATGTTCCAACAATCTAAAAACCTAAGTCAAAAATACGTTACCTTGTTTATATAACATTACCTGACATCCTAAAATTTGATTCTAGATTTTTATCTTTCCTATAACACAGTATAATATATTGGTTAAGAAAACTGGCCATAAAGTGAGTTAGATCTCTATCATTTATTAGTAGTGTGACCTCTGACAACTTTCTTACATTGCTCTCAGTTTCCTCATTTGTAAAATGCAACAGCAACAGTGTCTTCCTCATAGCAATGTTGTAACATTTAAATGAAATATAATTTACATGATCTATGTAAATCTTGGCACATGGTAGACATTCAACAAATAATTGCACTACTACTATTTATCATTATAAACATCTTAAGCCTTAACATTTGGACTGTGCCATACAAAGTTTTAAAATTAAAGTTTAGGATTCTAAACTTCCTCCATTGCTTCAGTGCCTCTAGTTTGCGGTGGAGGAAGCAAACCAATACGGGCAGATAGAATTTACTATCAGAAAAGTGGTCAAAGCAACAGTGGTCCTCAAAGCCATG